>NC_056747.1:781779943-781884943 GCF_019279795.1 Protopterus annectens
TCCCAAGCTGCTTGCAACTTGTTGTGTCTGACAGGAATGAGAACCATCACCTGCTGCCCCACAGCATACTCTCTAGCTCGAGCACTCCTGTCACTCCACACCTTTTTCTGTTGTTGGGCTTCTGCCAGGTTCTCCTGGGCCAGGACCATGAGTTCCCCGAACCTTGTCCTTAGGTTCCGAACATATGCCATAATAGACTCCTTGTGAGACTCACACTCACGTTCCCACTCATCTCAAATTAAATCTAGAGGTCTCCTCACCCTATGCCCTTACAGCAACTCAAAGGGTGAAAAACCTGTGGATTCCTGGGGAACCTCTCTGTAAGCAAACAACAGATAGGGCAAATATTTGTCCCACTCCCTCTTAAACTGATTTGCAAATGCCCGTAGCATGGACTTGATTGTAGAGTTTAACCTCTCAACAAGACTAATAGTCTGGGAATGGTAGGGGGTGGTCTTCATGTGCTTCACCCCACAGGACTTCCACAGACAAGCCAGCAGGTCTGACATAAAATTGGCACCTCTGGTCAGACAGTATTTCCTTTGGGAAACCTACCCTACTGATAATCTCTAGCAAAGCATTTGCCATCTTCTCTGCCTCAATGGAGGACAAAGCCATTGCCTCAGGGTATAGTGTAGCATAATCTACAATCACTAGGATATACTTTTCCCCTGTGGAACTTGGGGTACTCAGAGGATCCACAATATCCATAGCTACCCTCTGAAATGGCTCCTCAATCACAGGCAAAGGCATCAAAGGAGCTGTCACCTTGTCTCCTGCCTTGCCTACCTTTTGGCACTGCTCATAGGTCCTGCAGTACCCTGTTACATCTCTGGAAATTCCAGGACAATAGACGTTTTGCATACTATGCCCTTTTGTATGTTTTATGCCCATATGACCTGCAAAGGGAATACCATGGGCTATGGCTAGAAGCGCCAGACAGTAAGCTTTAGGCACTACCAACTGCTGTACTCTCTCACCTTCTAGCCCTCCCTCAGGGGTCCACTCTCTGTACAGTAACCCTTTGTTCCAGTAAACAGATTCCCCTTTCCCTTAATAATCAGGTGCCTCCATAGCTACCTGCATCAGGCCGTGCAATGTAGGGTTTGAGAGCCGAGCCTGTCTCAAGTCTCTCCTTGTAACCCTTCCCAGCTCCCCTTCCACAGGAAGTCTGGCATCCTCTGACAGTGGTGCCTCACTGTCAGCCTGGGTACTACTACTCACCTCTACCTTTGCAGTTACCCTGTCCAAGGGAACATCAGTACCCACAAGCAGCTGTGGCTCACATTTAGTCTCACTGCTACAACATAGCTCACTCCTGAAGTAACCACCTCAGCAGTCCTGGCTGCAAGTGTGCAGTCTGTCTGGCTCTCCCCCAGGCTACCAGACCTACATGCTTGTCTCCTAGTCTCACTGCATGTAACTGCATAAGTACATAGTACTGCCTCATCCAAATTATTCCCTCTCAGGACATCTGCAGGATGGTAGTTTCATACCCCTGTTCTTTCAAGACAGCCTACTATTGACATTTTGTCTTTACCACTTACTGACTCCCTCACCTTTGGTTCCCCACCTTGCCTCCGTGGACATCTGTATGCCACATGGCCCCACTGGTTGCATTCAAAACATTTAACCCTAGCTCTTGGATGTGTACCTGGACTAGTGGCTTCCCCTGCTACTGGCAGATTCTGTTAGGGCAGTTTGTGCTGCCCATCATGGGTTTCTTTAGACCCATGAGCAGTACTGGGGGTCCCCTTCCTGTGCAGTGCTGCCCTGCTTGCTAGGTATAGGTCTCTCTTTTTCCCCAACTCCTCTGAAGTAGCACACTGTCTATCAGCTAGCCAGATCATCATGTCCTCAGGCAGAGTGCTAAGGGCTTGTTTCCTTACCAAAAGGTCTGCCAGCTCTTAAGTGGTGACCTGACATCCACTCACTCAGCTCTGAAAATAAGTGCTCAGTTCAACAACATATTCACATACATTTTCATCTGCCTTGCGTCTATGCTCACGAGACTTTTTCCTATACATTTCAGGTGTTAGCTTAAAACATTCTAATAAATGTCTTTTTACAGTAGTATAATCAAAACAGTCAGTGTCATGCATTTTTGCTAAAGAAATTACAGCTTTACCATGGAGTAAGGGGGTCAAGAACCGTACCCAGAGCCTTTGGCCGACTTCATACTGTTTACATACATGCTCTAACATATGAATGAAGCTCTCAAAATTATTCCCCTCTTTAAACTGTGGAAGAAATGTACTGACCTTTTGTGCTTCTGGGGTCCGGTTACTCCCTTCCTCATTACCTTCATGACTCTGGTGAAGAGTCAGCATTTCCCTCTCATACTTTCTCTGCCATTCCTGTTCTTCAGCTTCTAGGCTCCTTATTCTCTCAGCTGCTTCTAGTTCCATACTCCTGGCCTCCAACTCAAGTCTCTTCAGCTCCAGCTGGATTTTTAAGTCCACTGCAGAAAGATTGAGCTGTCCATTCTCCGAAGATATTGTATCTCCACTGTCAGTCTGATTGTCCTCCAGGCTGCTGTTTTCTAATGCAGCTGTAACCAAGGCTGCAATCAGGTCTGCTTTAGTCATGTTTCCATGCACCAGTCCCCTAGCCTGGCACATCTCCGCCAGCTGGTTCCCTGTCTGCTTTCCATACTCTTCCGCTGACATGCTGCCTGCTCACCCTGACTAACTCTAAGCTAACAAAAGAAATAAAACAATTGTGATCTGAACTCTGTGTATACACTGTGTGGCTGTTTTAGAGTACAAAACACTTTTAGAGATCACTGTACATAAGCTACAGGAATTCGCTCTACCCACACCACTACAAGCCAATTAGTGTGTGAAGCAGATCCCACCACTGCCAAACACTTGTGACGACCGTGCCCTGGCCCAGCAATCAAGGAGCCTCAATCCTCACCACTAACACCTGGGAGGTTGTCTCCTAGAAGAGGAAAGGATAACTAATACACACAGTAAAGTACAATTTCCCTTAAGTGCACACAGAGATCACAGTCAGTCTGGGGCTGGTTGCTCCCTTGCACACCAGGTCCCCAATAAGTCTCCCCACTGGCACAGCTATAGGGTCCGGGTCTCAGCCTAACTGGGCAAGCTAAAACCTCCAGTACCCTCTCTGTCCAACCAGTGCTTCATGTCCCTGCCAAGTAGCTGACACACCACACACACACTTTGAGATAAGTATTTATACAACTTCACAGACACTCCTGGGAAAGGCTGATACAGATTCTCCAACTGTGCCCCTTTACCCAGACTATACAGTAGTAATTACTGCCACCACCCAGTTAATAATATCAGCTACTAAAAGGCCCTTAAAGGGTGTCCAATTATTACTGTGCAATATTAATATCCAATGGTAATATGACTAACAGTCAAGGCTTACTTTAGAGTGGCCTATTACAATAACCTCTATAAATATTCAATGTACTCTAGAGCTTATCTCTACACAAATCAGCCACAGGTAGAAGGGTTTAAAAATATTTAATAATAAATAATTAAAACACAAGGCAAAGCTACTACACCACAGAGATATCTAAGAGTTCAGAGATCACACAGAAACGTAAAATAATACAGTAGGACAGGTATGATTTCAAAGATAAATACCTAATTAATCTTTACTAGCTTTAACTATTCCTACAAGAAATCACAGTGCTAAAACTTACATGTGAGCACAAGGCAGAGTGCTGATAAGTTAGATGTCCAAAGTCAAAATGCTTTCAGTCTCTTGTGAGAAATAGTATTTAAACATTACTAACAAACATGTTTGCTTGGTCCCTCCCCAAATTACATCATTTTTTACACTTAGGTTTTCCCAGGCAAACTGCATCATCTTAACACCTGGTCTGAGTTATCGGGCCACAAACTGCATTATTTAGCAATCTAACACCTACTCAGAAACTTACAACAATACAAGGCATTTCACATAGACATTCTAGCAGAAACTAGAGCAATAAAGCACCTTCCACATCTAAATTCTGGTCATAAACTTTATCCTTAAAACAATGGGCGTGAAACCTTCATCCAGCTGCACTGGAGCTGAATTGTAAAACATAAAAGAGATTCATAAGATCTTTTCAACTTAAAAAGACACATTTGAAATACTTGGCTTGGTTTTCCTTACAGCAGATGGCAATGTTCCAACAATCTTGAAGTTCACATTTTACAGTGTTTTCTTACATTTAAAAACACAAGCCTGTATTTTACATTTATTTACACAGTTGATAAAATTATGTATCAAATTCTATGTGACTAGGCTGGCAGCCTTTGCCCGTCTCTCCCCAATCGTCACAATTATATTTAGCCTTTCATTCCAAATGGTGCATACAACATAACTTTATCTTTTATCTATTTTACTAACATATTCTTTATTTTTATGACTATAATATCCATACATAATCATATACTATTTATTTAATTTACCTCTTTTTTATTTAAAAAATAAAATTTTACATGTTTTCCCAGAATTTTCCAACCCTTATACATTGCAAAAAAAAAAAAATGTTCTGTAGTTTCTTCTTTACCAGAATATATATAAACTCTTTCACTGATTTTTATATGGCATATTTCCCTTAACAAGTCATTTATTAATCACTAATCTTCATAAAAAATCTTGACATACTACTTGCTTATTACACCATGTTTTTCACACTTTTATATTTTTAACTTTTTCATTTGCTAGAGCACTCCAGTGATTAACATAGTAATATTGCATCATGATATTTTATACCACACTTTTCTCACATTTTCTATTTCATCAATTTTTATTTTCCATAAAATATTTTTTTCTTGATAACATCTCATTACTTCATTTAAGCATACTTTTCATCTTTTGAAAATTTTTAACATATACCAATACCACTTATATTTGTACTTTAGTAAATTTACTATTAACTTTTCATTTTATTATTAATCCAAAACAAAACTTTATGCAAATTCAGATAAACAGCATAAACAAATAGGTTTATTGACCATAAACCTCCATCTTCCTTGTCCATGTATAAGACTTCTCTTTTCACTGGATTCAATCTTGAACCCCATAAAAATACTTGTAGCATTTAATTTCCACAGATTGGGAAAATATATACACTAGCTAAATATGCAATCTTTCTTAGTATAACTAAATATTAAACAATAGCTTGTATGTTTTCCAAAAAAAAAAAAACAAAACAAAACACCAAAGCTCCTTTATTTCATCTAGTATCCTATTTCATTGTTTCTGACTTAATTGTTACCCCCAAATCATATTCTAACACAGACATTTCTTTCATTGAGAAAGATACTCCTCTTATCTTTCATATATCATCCAGTCCTTTACTTTTTTCTTTATATACAAGCATACCTATTATATTTAAATATTAATGCATATAGTATGTAACCTCTTTCATCCAGACTGTTTTTTGTAATCAATATATTATCTGCATAAGTAAACATGATTGGATTTTTTATCTCTTCATTAGTAATATAAGTAGCACCTCTCGTGCAAATTGATATCTCTGACTAATACATTCATAATTTATGCACATAATATACTGTTCATAGGACATTACTAATGTATGCCATTCTTTATATTAATTTCTTTGCTTAACCATCAATTCACTAAAATTCTTACTTTATTTTTAATATATACAGAACAATATACATTCTTAATTTTCTTACTGATGTTATACTTTTCCATAATTGTCCACAAAGGTTCGTATTGTACTGTATCAAAAGCTTTATTTAAATCTCCTGTCATGATATTGTTTTCATAAATCCTGTTTATAATATTATCAACAATTTCCCTTACTATGGACAATAATTTCTGCCGTCCCTTTCCTTTTAAACTCTGAATGCTATCTTCCTTGATACTTTTCATTTTACTTTCCATTCTCTTCTGAATTATTTTCATAAACATCTTATAATCTGTATTGTTCAGTACTATAGACCTCCAATTTCACTTTTGTTTTTGTCTTGCTTTTTCATACAGATTTAGGTATACCACTACACAAATCTTTATACATAAAACCTTAATTTCAGCACTCATTCATAACTTTTAAGAAGCAATTTTTTGCAATCTATAAAATTCCTATAAAATTGGTTTCCTATGGCATCTGAACCTGAAGCTGAATGCACATTAACATGTCTAAATATCTTATCTAATTCATATTAGGAAATCTAATTTTCCAATTTCTTATATTCTTGTTCTGTCAATTGTTTAACACGCCATTCTTTTTGCAATTTACTTCTGTCTTGAAACATTTTCTTCACATCATTTATTACAATATTCATAACTTGTCGCTGAGATCTTCTTGCCTCCCCTCTATCATTTTTCATTTCTCTCATTATAGTAGAAATCTGTTTGACTACACTACTCAAATAAGCTGATACATATTTTTTACCTTGTAAATAATATTTTTGCTTAAATAATAATTCTTTAATTTTCTCTTGAGTCTTTTGATAAAAATATCCATTCTATCACATAATATTCTCTATTGTTCCTTTCCAGTTACTGTAAAGCTTCCATACACATTATTTTATAATTTTTTTCTGCTTTTCTTCCAACTGACTGCCATTCCAAAAACATTTTTTTATATTTTCCTTTCAAAGTTAGCCACCACTTAAAACAGTTTTTAGAACACACTCTAGTGGAAATGTGATTGTTCCTTAAAAGTGTACTTATTTTTTCCATTTTCATCCCATTTCTCATTTATTCTTTGTATTCATTTTCCAAATTTGATATATTCCTTATTTTCTTGTAATTCTATCCATATGGCTGAGTGATCTGAAAAAAAACTATTACAAGTGTCTCTCCCTGAGATATATTTAAACCTTATGATATAATAAAATAATCTATATCAGTTGCATTTATAATATTTCATTTCAAACTTTTTTTTACATCTTGACCTGTTTCCCCACAAATATAACATTTTCTCTTATCACAGTTACTTATCGTCTTTGCCGCAGGAAACTAAAATTTCCTGTCCCTAATGTTTTACAACACCTCTGTTACCCTCAGCATTTATTGTACTAGGGATATGAACAATTTTTTCTTTCTCCGTTTTCAGTACAATATGGCAGTCTCATCCCTCAGTCTATAATCCTCTGTTATCATAGACTTTGCTAATGTCCATAACTTCTTTACAAAGTTTTCTTAAATGTCTCTTTAAAGTCTGTCTTTCAACTTCAGTTGGAAACTGAGTGTGTATTTTCTTTTTTGTTTCGCTGTAAACTGCTTTTACCACATAATAATTCCATGGATTATGGTTCTTTTTCTTCTCATACTCCCACCCCCCAAAATAAAGTTTCCAGAACAAAATGACTCTCAAAAATAATGTCACAAAATGTCTCTTTATGAATAAGAATAAACGCGCTTACCACTTGAGTCTTCAGTCCCAATGGGACCATTAAATTATTTCAAATATCACACCTGTCTGTTTCTTTTTCTTTTTTATTCTGAATTCTTACCATAAATGTCCTTTGAATGTTGACATTTCCTTTCCTCTGTTCATCTCTCATCACTTTCCCTGCAGTTTCTTTAACAGTCTCAACACGTGATTTCTTTGTCTGGCAGTCTTCTTTCAAATATCCTCTGATTCTTCTGATTGAATTTTGTCCATAATTTCACTCCATGAAACATCTATTCCATTCTCCAGTTCGCTCTGCAATAACAACTCAACCAAAATATCATCCCGCAGCTCTTCTGACTGGAGGATTGTTATAACACCTCCATCATTGTTTTGAACATTTGAAACAAACAAATTCTACTGAAGCAGCTCCACAAAATCTTGTAGAGCTTTAAACACTGCACCAGCATTCACTTCTGTAATATCTGCCATCTTGGCTCTCCTTGAATGCTGTTCTCCTAGCCACCACTGCTCTAGGAATGGAATGAGCACTCTCCTAATGAGTAGGGGAAGTTTCCTGAGGCCCTGACCAATTTCCCCTAATAGTACAAAGACCTCCTTAGGTCTCCCCTGAATAGAGGCCACTGGCCTAGTAGGACTAACCCCATCAAGAAAAGGGGAAAAACAGATAAATAAAAAATAAGTAAATAAATGTAAGTTTACAAAAAAAAAATACAAGGAAAAAATACTTCTATCAAAAATTCACAGATGTGCTTATTACTTATTATAGTACTAGTACCTAAACAAATTCCTCTTATTATAAAACGACAAATGTTTTTGCTGGGGAGAGGGGCAGTACCTCTCCATAACATGCAGCATCCCTACTCCATTAGTTTTATGTGCTTATTCCATAGCTGCTCAACTATAGAAGATGGCAACAATACACAAATAGGGTTATTTTTGCACAAACTTGGCTTGCTTTTGACAGAATTGTCATTAACCAGTGTCGCTTGACAAATATTTTAATTAAATGCATCATTCTAACTGTCGCTGTAACTACGTGACCCCTTTTTTATTTTACCATGCTCTTTTCTGTCATGGTTGTCATTGGCTGATAGCCAGTTTTGACTTGATCACTGCTTTGTGTCACAGGTCTTTTATCCGCAAACTTCCAGTCTTCATAGTAAAGCCAACAAGACATCCCCAGGTGTTCCTGCAAAGGCATGACATCCCTGTCAGGAGACTGTACCTTTGAGAGCTGTTAGTATGCCTCCTATGCATGGTCTTGTAAGTTGACCAGCATCTGAAAAGGTCTTATTTGGCAAGATTTCATTACTGGGCTTCCCAGTACTAAATAGATAGAGTCATTGCAATTTCTTATTCTCCTTCATTGTAGAATGAAGTGATTCTGATTTTTCTCCCCTCCCACGTTATGCACAATACTTTAACTTTCACTGCTCATACAAAGGCAGAATAAAAGATACTACCTTGCAAAAACAACAATAAGGAAAACAAATGACATATAACATCCTGTTTGCATAGATATTATATGTAATGGTTAGATTGTGAAACATATCAGATATTTTAACATGTAGAAATAGTATATAAATGTTATCATTCAAGGCCAGATCACATATGCTGCTGTTATTCATATTGCCTTTTCTCAAATTATAATATTTGCTACATCTTCTACGTAGTCATTAATTACTGTGTGTTTATATATTTGGGCAGAATGCTCTATTAAAAATGAAAGTACTATATTCATTCATGTTGAATAAATATAATGGATTAGTATGTTGGAGTAAAACATGTCTGATGCACAAAACAAGCCTACCTTCAAAAAACAAAAAAAGCCCTCCAATTCTTCAAGCCAGACAAAAATAATTCAAAAAGCAAATTTCTTGCATTGAAAACTTACTGTTTAAAGCAAAATGCAATTATAAAACTGCTATTCAAACGGATGTTATATTTTTTAGCCTTTGGAAAGGCTTAGAATGGACATACTAGATCAGATTCTACTTGGTCTCAGTGTAAGTGAAGACTTGCACTGAGAACAGGCTGAGAGCAGGTCTTCTGGCCCTTTGAGTAAGCCTATTTACAGATAGGCCTTACACTGAAGTAAGTCACTTAACACTGACAGCAAGTCTTTTGGAATCTGGCCTCACGTGTAAGCCTGTTTATAGACAGGCCTTACACCAAACTAAGTTACTTACACTGAGAGCATGTCTTTATCTATCTGGCCCCAAGTGAAACTCTGTTTATAGATAAGCCTTATACCGAAGTAGGTAAGTTACACTGACAGCAAGTCTTTCTGAATCAGGGCTGACATACTAAGAGCAACTCCTTTGGAATCTGGCCCACTGTGTATTTGTTTAAATATGTATTCACAGCAGACGGCTGTAGAAACATGTAAGCAGAAATCCAAAATGAAGACAAACTGGCCACAAAATTAACACAAAGGTAGCAGGATAGATCCAAACACAGCTCTTCTGTAAATCGCCATAAAGGCAGCAGAAAAAGAGTGAGTTTTTAGACAGCTCTGTTTTAAATGCTGGAAGTTTACCAGGTTTAAATGACCAAACCTCAGCTGCCTGCATACTAAAACTAAAACCATATAAAAAAGTTTTTCACATCCATTTATATATACATATACATGTGTTCACATATGTTTATAATACTGTTACAGTATGCATTTAGAAAATGTATTTGTCATAAGGTTGTGTTTTAAAGAACTTGTCCCTTTAAATCTAAGCTTTAAGAAGGGATCAGCTGTCATGTGACCAGTTACTCTGTGTTTGAAATTTGTGTATAAAGCTTTGGTTAAGAACAGTTATTTTATCTGATGAAGTTTTAAAATATTAGAACAAAAGTGCTAATCCAGTTTCATTTTGGAATAAAGATGTGTTTGGATCTATCCTGCTGCCATTTTGCTGGTTTTGTGGTATAAACATGTACATTGCTCTAATGTTCTATCCGAATTGTTAAACAGAATAGTACTGTATGAAGTGGAAATACCTTTTCAGGTTTGTAAAGGAAAAAAATGTGTGTGTATGTGTCTGTGAGGGCCTGGTTTAAAACATAAAATATGCAAGTATGAACATGTTATCGAGTGTGTGTGTGTGTGTGTGTGTGTGTGTGTGTGTTTGTGCATTTGTGTGTATAAACATGCATGCTAAAGTAGAATTATTGCTCTCTGGCTTGCCCTGGGATTCACAGTTCATGTCTCACACTGGTATAAAATGCATGTAAGTCATGATGTGTACTAAGGTTCATATCTGGATGTTTTCTACTGTGGCACAAGTTTGATATAGTAAGTTTTTTCCATATGTAAATGTGCTAAGCTAATAAATAGAAAGTAGTTCCAAACTGTGAAAAGTTTGAACAAAGATGCTGCGTTTCTGAGTAATTTAAATGAATGCTGCCATTTTAAACAACTGTAAAGTGATTATACATTATTATAGCAATAACCCATGCCTGGGTGTGGGTAATGCTAAATTTACCCACGGTTGGCGTGGTTTGGTCCCGAGGCTGCCCGAGGACCAAACAAAGCCAACCGTGGGTAAATTTAGCATTACCCACACCCAGAAGTGGGTTATTGCTATTATACCATGACATTATTTAAGAAAAGAAACTATTATTTTTCTTAAATAATGGCATAGTATAATGCCTGTTTGCTACCCTTCCGCAGATGTCTGGCATCCGCGGCAGCTCTGATGTACTGCGCGCCTGCGCAGTACATCAGAGCTGTGGGCAAAAGCAACGGAGAAAGCAAGATCTCCGTTGCTTTTTATGTCTCGCTATGTTAAATGAGTTTAACATAGCGAGACAGTTTTAAAATAAGCAACGGAGATGTCCGTTGCTTATTTTAAAACTGTCTCGCTATGTTAAACTCATTTAACATAGCGAGACACTAAAAAAGCAACGGAGATCTTGCTTTCTCGTTTTAAACACTGCCTTGCTATGTTAAATGGGTTTAACATGGCGAGACAGCTTTAAAATAAGCAACGGAGATCTCCGCTGCTTATTTTAGCTGTCTCGCCATGTTAAACCCATTTAACATAGCGAGACAGTGTTTTAAAAAAAACGAGTTATACTAATGGAAAAAAGTCCGGGCGACCGGACCTTTTTCCATTAGTATAACTCGATTTACAACGGGCACGCTGGCCAATCAGCGTGCACGTTTTGGGGGGATCATGGTATAATTTTAATTTCCATATATGGCTTGTAGATCAGAACTGAAATAACAGCTACATTTAAATTTTTTTTTGCTAGAGCTGAGACTATAGCTTGCTGAATAACAAGCACATTAAGTTGCAGGACAAATGTATTATTTGATTACTAACAAAATATGTGTGCAATGAATTTAAATACTTTAGTGGTAAATTAATCTTTCACTAGTGCTGTAGTAGTGGGAACTAATCCCTCTCTGATGTAAAAGAAGGATCCATGAGTGTGACCTATTTGGTGTTTGAATCTACCATTTTTAGGATGAAAATATAGTTGTTCATTGCTGGAACTGTTTGTGTATATTTCAGAGTTAATATTGTTGAATGATAATTAGACAACATTCTTTCAAGCTACTTAAAGTTAACAATATTTCTTTTAAAAAGTTGTAAAAGAAATCTTAATTATAGATAAAATATGACTTGCTTTTAAAAATACTGTTTTTTATTTGCTTATCAGAGATGAAGAAAGTAAGAGATGTTTTAACCAGCTGAAAATTGCTTGCTAAAAGTAGAGGGATACAGCAATTTATGCGGAAAAAAGTTCCTGATGCTGCATTCTGGAAAATAGAGTCTGTAGTATTGCTTACCGACATGACAGTTTAAATATAATGCTTTGATAATGAAGTTTGGTTAATGCTACCCAAAGGAAAACAAGATACTTGCCTACAGTACTGTATAACAAAAGAAAACAAACCTGTGTCAAAGGAATGTACTGCACAAAGATTGGGTTGACAGACATAAAATGGAATTCATGAAAAATTTGTATTTACATTGCACAAATACCGACTAAGAGATAAAGATTCATTGGCCATGCTAGATACCACAGCATGAATAACACATTAGATGCAGACCTACCAGTGCTGTTTGTGTGATGTGGCAGAATTCCAACTAAGGATGGGTTCACAGACTTAAAATAGGACTACTGAAAATTCTGTGTTTGCATTGCGCAAGTACCCACCAACAGGTGTACATTCATTGGCCATACTGGATACCACAGCATGAATAACACATGTTAGATGCAGACCTACCTGATGCTGTCTGTGTGATGTGGCAGAATCTCAACTATGCCAACCACAGTACCAGGTAAATCATTAATGAATGAGGTCACACTGTAGAGATGATTGATGCAACTCATTTAGATGCATGATGTTGGTGTAGCTTAGTGCATATAGTAGGGTTGATGATTCTACCATTGTGCACTAGTGAGCACCTGTATGTGCTTAATGCGAACTGTAGACATCCTGTCCAAAGCTGACAGCATTCAGTGGGACATTTTAGGAGGTGCTTTATAGCTACAAGGACTAACTGATGTGTCTGCACTGCATAATTTTATTGCATAAGTTTGTCTTGTGTGTACTACTTCCTAGCACCTTAAGACTAACTGTAGAACTGTTTTAGGGCATGTTATAGGGCACATTAGCATAGCGGGGTCTATACAGTCTTGAAATGGCAGTATATCACATATGGAGTGTGGCATTCTGCTGGCTGAAGGTTGTGTACTTCTTGAATCATAAGTGGCCAGGCTGTGACTTGTGTAAGGTGCAAATCCCCATTGTGCCTCTTACAAGCTATTCATGAATCCAAGCCTTATTGATAGTGGAAGTTAAGTTATAGCAGTGCAAAACATTACATGTCCAACATGTCCATGTGAATTCTACCCAAACCAAAAATAGTTTAAATGTACAATAAAGCATTTCAGACAAACTTTTCAAATAAAAAATAAGTAAATACATTTCTAAATAAGCTTAATTAAACACAACAAATAAAGCAAGCCACTTGAAAACCTACAGTAAAATCAGTGTTCAATAGTTTGATGTGTGCTATAGTAGATAATAGAACTTGTCAGAATGGTGGATTAAGAGCAGTTGGGACTACACCATTCATGTTATGATCTGTACACCTTTCAAGTCACGTATTCATCTAGCGAAGAAACTTTAAGCAAACTTTACAACATGCAAAGAAGTATGTTAGACTGTTATAAAGGAGGATCCCTTCTATAACTAGAGCAATGATAAATTGTCCCAAAAGTAAAACTGAAAACTCAAGGTCCATTTCATCAGACAACATACTTAGTGATTTCCTATACAGAATCAATGAAAACTTGTTTAAATCCCTGTCTGTCATGTTAAAAAAATGTTAGCATGTCCCTCACCCCATGGCAACAAACTGCAGCATTACCAGTTTGCAAAGAGGGGGTCACATCATACTCAAGCAATTTCAGATGGGTCTGTTGCAATTACCCACATGCTAGTAACTTGCAACACATTTACTTGCTGTCACTTATCTAAGTGGCAAGTGCCCTAACTCCCACTAACCAGACTGTAGTTAATTAGGTAGCACACAAACCACCTAGGCAATCTGAACTGCCTAGTTCTACTAAAACTGCAACTTTACTCCTAAAATACTCACCTGGTCCCTAACCCTAACTGTAGTTCTCCCCTCCCTAACCCTAAAATCCCTGATTGCTCCTTAAGCCTAAAACTCTACTACCCCCCTCCCAAAACATAAAGTTTTCAATCACTCCCTAACCTAAGACTCCACTCCCAGGGGAGGCACAGAGGATGAGTTAAGAGAATTCCTCAGTTACATCAACACCACCACTAGTTTTCTGCAATTCACGCATTCTGTGGACCTCCATGAATTGCATTACTTGGATATCACTTTGTATAAGGATTACACTTGCAACACTTTCCAGTCTAAGTTGCATCGCAAATCCACCTTTTCTAACTCTTTGCTACATTATGAGAGTGCACACCCTTTTTACCAAAAAAAGGGAATTGTAAAAGGGCAGCTCATTAGAGCCAGTAGAATTTGTAGCACCTATGAAGATTATAAACTAGAGGTGGAAATACTGCAATCTTTATTTCTGGAAAGGGGTTACCCCTTGGATCTCTTTAAGAGCTTGGCTGATGAGGTTGGTTCCCTAAGAGACACTGTTTATACACCTATTTTAGGGAAAGGAGCGGAAGTGGTACCAAGATCAGCCTTTAACACACCTGATAATTTTAGGAACAGTTTCATTTATACATATTCCTCTAATTCAAAGGAAATGGAAGAAACTGTGATGAGGTACTGGCCGGTTCTCGCCCTTTATGAGGAATTTAGAGACCTCTTGCCCCCAAGACCCAACTTTGTAAGGAAAAGGGGTGTAAATTTTAAGGAACTGTTTGAAAAGAAGCACAAAATTAAAAAGAAGGTCAAGCAACCAAGAATAGGTACATACAGGTGTGGTGCTTGTAGTCAATGTCATGCCATTCTGAACGATAAATCCCTGTACATTCCATCAAGAAGGTTTAGAGTTCACCCAACAGGTTTCTATACCTGTGCTACTAAAGGGGTGGTATATTTGGGGTTTTGTACCACATGTAAAAGTTTTTACGTGGGAAAGACCGAAAGGGAGCTCAGAAAACGGATTTACGAGCATTTTTATGACATGACTAGAAAGAAGGAATCCAATGCTTTTTTCAACCATTCCCTCAGTTGTTCAGAAATTAATATAAAATTTATAGTTCTTGAACAAGTGGAGTTGGATGCTAGGTGTGGTGATTGGGAATCGACCCTTGAATATCGTGAGCTCTTATGGCAGTTAAGGTTAGATGCAGGAAGATCCCCTGGGCTTAATGGCACCATTAGCATTAAACCTGTGCTGAAATTAAGAAGGGCAAGATTATAACCACATGTATTTATTAGGTTAAACAACTTTTCAATATTTGATTTTATTAGACTTAAGCTTCAGGCATACTTTTCGACCACCAGTGTTGGGGGGATCTATATTTAGTAATAATTTAATAACTTCTGAACTTTTTATATATATATATATATTTTTAAATAGGAGTTTTTAAACAAACAACTATTGTATAATAATTGAGGTGGCTGAATTTGCTATTTACACATTCATTAACATGAATATTTAATGGGGGGTTTCATTATTTCTAAATGATGGTTCCCATTTTGGTATTGAGCTACTGTTTATTACATTTTAATATTTTAATATTAACTAGGAAGTATATTTTATATTTTTTAATTATCCAACATCTTTACTGTTGGATGGTACTTCAGTTTACTGGGTTTTAATGATTTTGTGTACTTAATATATGAGACATTTTTTTATGGATCATTCTTCAGTTTTGGAAGCAATTGCACTCTATTTTTGTTTTATTATATGCATAAAAGGGTCAAGTTTGCCTTTAAGGTACTAACTAGCAGCAGGTTTTTTCAATTTATGGAATGGCTGCCAAGGTATATAAGGCACTTTGTGTAACAAAATGGCATCACTTGATAAAGCTCAGAATTCTCTGAGTGAAAGCGCTTGTGTTTAAGAGTTTTTGTTTACCTAAAATAAAGGACGTTGTATTTCACCAGTTATTTGCTGTCGCTTTGCTTCCTGGTCCTGGATTTTTGTTATCTGGTTTTCTGCTATTTTTTCGTTAGATAATAGAACTTGTCAGAATGGTGGATTAAGAGCAGTTGGGACTACACCATTCATGTTATGATCTGTACACCTTTCAAGTCACGTATTCATCTAGCGAAGAAACTTTAAGCAAACTTTACAACATGCAAAGAAGTATGTTAGACTGTTATAAAGGAGGATAACTAGAGCAATGATAAATTGTCCCAAAAGTAAAACTGAAAACTCAAGGTCCATTTCATCAGACAACATACTTAGTGATTTCCTTTACAGAATCAATGAAAACTTGTTTAAATCCCTGTCCGTCATGTTAAAAAAATGTTAGCATGTCCCTCACCCCATGGCAACAAACTGCAGCAGTACCAGTTTGCAAAGAGGGGGTCACATCATACTCAAGCAATTTCAGATGGGTCTGTTGCAATTACCCACATGCTAGTAACTTGCAACACATTTACTTGCTGTCACTTATCTAAGTGGCAAGTGCCCTAACTCCCACTAACCAGACTGTAGTTAATTAGGTAGCACACAAACCACCTAGGCAATCTGAACTGCCTAGTTCTACTAAAACTGCAACTTTACTCCTAAAATACTCACCTGGTCCCTAACCCTAACTGTAGTTCTCCCCTCCCTAACCCTAAAGTCCCTGATTGCTCCTTAAGCCTAAAACTCTACTACCCCCCTCCCAAAACATAAAGTTTTCAATCACTCCCTAACCTAAGACTCCACTCCCAGTCCCTAACCCTAATCTCCCACTGTACTGTGTAACTCTAAAACTCTCCTTCTGCACCCTACTCCTAAATTCCCTATTTGCTGCTGTAGACTAAATTCCTCTGCTACTCCTAAACCTGAAACCCCCCCCCAAACCTAATCCCAACTCTTGATGGCTGTTTGAAATCCTCATTGATGCTACCAACTCCCTCCCTCGCTCCCTGCAGCTGCTGCACTTACTTGCTCAAACTCTGTCACTGTGTTTGGGTGAGCTGCTGTCTCTGCATGCCTGCCACTACCTTTCCCAAACATGTAATCGAGTTTGAGTGCTAGCAGCTGTCCATGACAGCTACAAAATACCCAAGTTCCTGGCTGCAAGGCAGCAGTCTTCGCGTGCCTGGGACTCGGGTGCTTGTAGTAGACCCATTTCAGACCTAATAAAATCGTGAATAGAGCTTACTCAAAATGACATAGGGAACCTACCTCTGAATTGTATGGGTTTGTTAAGGGGAGATTACACTTCTGAATCTTGTGATATCCTTTGAAGACTCTACAGTAGCACTTGATAAAAGGTTGACAGTGCATACTGTTTATTCTGACCTTGATAAGCCATTCAGCACTGTGCCACATAGTGATATACCTGCCAGATGAATAGCAGTAAATGCCAATTTATATGTAATTCAGTGGGTTAACCACTGCTTAAGCAGCACGGCACAAGAAGTCAAGACAAGAGATGGGCAGAGCTGTATAATTTATTTATTTAACATTTGTTTACAGGGAAAGTCCGACTGGGAGACAGCCCTTTTTCAGCAGAGGCCTGGGGAGAAATGCTCCAGATGCATGTCTTTGGAATGTGAGAGGAAACTGGAGCACCTGAAGGAAACCCACACAAATGCAGGGATGACATGCAGACTCTGCACAGAAGGCACCTCAGCCAAGAATTGAACCAGGGAACCTCTTGTTGTGAGATGACAGTGCTAACTGCTGCACCCTTGCTGTCTTTTTGGATTATACTATTCAGATGTAAAAGTAGGAAATGGGCTTCAGATTAACAAATATGATGACAGTTACAAACTGAGAAACATAGTCACTTTAGTAAAAGATGCTGAAGTTATCTAGAATGTTTTACAAAAAATAAACACCTAGTGCTGTAGTAATGACTTCACATTTAATGTCAATTCTTGTAGAAGCTCGAGACTTGCAAAAAGGGTGTAAATTATGATTACAAAATAAATAATCAAGTAATAAAAATGATAATATCATTAAAGATAGAGGGAAAATGTTTTATAACAGCTTAGATTTCGACCAGTGTAGCCACCAAAGTTAGGAAATTACAGTTGCATAAGTAAACTTGACATAACAAAAGATGTTTGAATGATCACTGCTGCAGTAGCCTTAGCTTTATGGGTTATATCCTGACAAGAATATAGCAGCCAGCCATATTCCAAATCATTAGGGCACATTCCACCCTCTCAGACTGTTAGGCAGCTGGAGCTCGAGTTTAACTGCCAAGCCCTTCAGAACTTTCATACCAGCTGAGAGAGGGACACTGAGCCCTGAGAGGACGTAGGAGTATAAATATATATATATACACACATAGGAGGGAGAACTACTGCAGCAGTGATCATTCAGATGTATACTGTTATGGTACGTTTGATTATACAGCTGTACTATATTCCTCATATTGATCACTGCTGTAGTAGCCTTAGCTATATGGATAGATTACACTAACTTACAACATTTGGGAGGTGGAAAGGGAAGGGTTCAGGAGCCCCTCGATAATGGTCCTAGCAAAGTCTGATCCAGACCTAGAGAAGGAATCAAGCCGGTAGCACTTTGTAAAAGTACGTACAGAGGATCAAGTTGCTGCTTCTAGAATACTTCTAGAATCCAACCCTTTTCAAAAAGATATAGATGAAGCCAAGGTTCTGGTAGAGGGAGCCTTGACCCTGCCTGACGTAGTTTTGTTATGGTGAGAATAACAAAAGGAATAGCCTGAGACAGCTATTTGGAAATAGTCTGTTTTGACACAGGCTGTCCCTTCTTACCTTTACAAGAAATTAACAACTGATCCAAAGATCTGAAAGATTTCGTTCTGCTATGATAGTACCTGAGTTGTCTGTGGACATCTGGGGTATGAAGTATCCTCTGTCCCTTATTTTTATGTTCAGGAAAGAAAGCAATGAGATAGACAGTTTGGCTTAAAGAAAACTGGGACACAGCTTTAGGCATAAAAGATGGATTAGTTGTCAACGAAACCCAGTCTTTGTGGAAAATAAGACAGGGTTGACTCATCATAAGAGCTTGCAACTCAAATACTTTTCTTGCTGTGATCAGAGCAATCAGTAAAACAGTTTTCCATTTTAAAAATCTCAAGTCAACCAGATGAGCTGGTTCAAATGAAGCAATTGTTAGCTTCTCTAACCCAAAATTAATATTCTAAGGAAGAGTCACGGGGTTTTTTTGGAGGTCTCATATAAAGCCCCTTTCTAGGCCTTCTTGCATGGAATCCTGAAGCAGAATTTGACAGCTGATTGTTCAAAGATAAAGCAGAGAGGTCTACGTCAGGAGCTCCCCACAGGTATATCAAATCTTGTAAGACCCCTGATCTAGTTTCCATTTGTGAGGGTTTACCTTTGTCCTGCTCAACTTGTATGCCACATAGTTTTACTCTGAAAGGATGTAGGATGCCTGTAGACTGAGACTGTGCTGCAAAGCTATATCCCAAGCTAACATGGCCAGTCTGCAAAGAAGGCAAGACCTGGTTCCTCCTTGCTTGTTAATGTACCACATGACTGTGGTATTGTCTGCAACAACTTCATGAGGTCCAGGGAATGAAAGATGATTCAGGGAGTTGACTACAATGATCAGAGCAAGCATCTATTATATATTTATATGCCTGCATCTGTACTTGGTGTACTAAATACGTTGCACTTTTATCTCTCCTGAAACTGCTCCCCAACCAATGTCTGTGGCATCTGTAGTGTTTGACTGCATTGGAGCTGGAGGGGAAAAGAAGAAACCTGGATTTAGGGAAATTTGCTGTCTCTACCAAGACATTTCTTTTCTGATAAACCCCAGAACTGGGATTTGAAAAGAAAATGAGTATTGGTGCTGGAACCAAAGAGACTTCAGATATCAGTGTATCTTTCTCATGTGGAGTCTTGCTAGGGCATCATGAAAATCATAAATGCCATGGGACCCAAAATCCCGAGGTATTCCCTTGCAGTGTCCAGAGTTTGAGAGGAAAATCCTAGAAATGGATTTAGGTAAAGATCTATTTTTTTCCAGTGGAAGGAAAGCTGTTTGAACTGAAGTGTCTGGCAGACACCCTAGAAACACAATCCTGTCTGATGGAGTTGAAAAAGACTTTTGAATGTTTTCTTGGAATCTGTACTTGTGTAAGAGATCTGTCTCCCATGTGAGAGATTCCTGACACTTTGAAGAAGACTCTGCAAAGATAAGCAAGTCATCTTAAAATGGAAAAATGTGGATACCCTGTAGCCTGCAATGAACTATAACTGGAGCTAGACACTTGTGAACACTCATGGTGCCCACATACCAATTACTTAAAACACCTGACCCTGGTGAAGTGGAGTGTTACACAGTCTGCTTGTTCTTATCATGAGACATCTCATGAATTATTGTGGATGACATAGCTGCTAACAAATCTCTAGAGTGTACAATGTCTCTACCCAGAAGGAAGGTATGCTGCAAAATGTAAATAAGGTAAGAGAAAAACATTTGTTAACCACTAGTGTTAATTCTATGACTTCAGAAGATGTAGGTAGCTACAATTTGAAAAAAAGTCCATTCCATACCAAAAAAGGTGTGCGATGAAAGTTCTGGGGATACGGTAGCGCTGTTCTCCACAATGCACATTGTAGATTTGAGCAGAGCAATGGTTTGGATAGTGGATTGTGCTTTCTTTTGTAAAGGCCACGTTTGCAGTCAATTATATAGACTTCATGGATTTGTGACAAGCTGTTGAGTTAGTAAAATTATTCCTGTTGTGTACTGTTTCATGTCCAGGAAATATTTAAAAGGGTATAACTTGTTACGGCAATGTTTGTTTGAGCTATTGTCACAGTTGAATCTCACTGCATCTGTCAACTATGCCCTGTGCAATTTTGAGATTGCTGCAATACAGAGTATTCATCATAATATCAGTGGTGCTGTAAGTAAAGTTTGCCTGTCCCATTCTGGAAAGAATACCGGGCACATGGTCCAATAGTTAGGTTTATCAACATTGCATGGTACAGCCACAAAGTTCCAGTAGCAAGTTAAAAATCAGGCGGCATTAACTTTTTTGCATAAGTATTTGGTCATGGATGCCTTTAAAGGATTTATATAAGAATTTCTACTTGAGGATTAGGAATGGTTACTGTACTTTCCAGACTGGTAATTGCTGGGTAAACCATCCAACTTTTCAAACAAGAAGTAATTTTCCAACTCTATTTTTGGTAACATTTTGGAATATTAATGGCCTGAATGAAAGTTGTCTACCCATAAACAAAATGTCAATGAAGCATGGCATCATTGGATAAGATGTCTGTTGGGAGGGAGAATTTCAGATATGCTTTCAGATACAACAGGTGTTCCTGATTTAACTTTCATTTGTGTATACAAATGATGTTTGGATGTGGGACATTACATTTGGTAGTTGCAAACAACACATGCATTTTTGTGGTGTCTGATGTGATTGACATATGGGAGCGACATGAGGAGGATCATGTTTTACTTTCAGTTTTGTTCACATCCTTCACATTAACTTGATGTTGAAGTCCACCATCTCATCTCTTTCAGTATTCTGAGTTTTGACATTTCACATGTGCAATATTTTGATTTATCGATATTCTGGGCTCAATGTTTTTGCTTTCAATGCTTTTATTAGTGTATTATATATATATATATATATATATATATATATATATATACATATATATATGGGTCTACCTGATAACGCCGACACGCCAAAACACAAACAACAAAATAACCGATGCCACAAAACCGAAAGTTCAAAAACACGAAACTTCACATGCCCGACAAACCACAATTCCGACAATGAACAAAACAAATACTTTTTCAAAAAACACACACACAACACAAGCACACCAAACACCTTACAAACCTACACTAAACCTTACATACACAACTATCTATGCACTAACCTTAACCCAAACCCTAACCCTAAAGTCTGTCACTATTACACACTTACCTTACCCGCACCCTAACCCACTTAATCCACCCCTAACCCTTAAGTCTGTCACTATCGCACACTTACCTTACTCATACCCTAACCCTAACTCACTTAACCTGCCCCTAAACCTAAAGTCCGTCACTATCACACATTTACCTTACCTGCACTCTGACCCTAATGTCCGTCCCTACCGCATACTTAGCTTAACATGTCGGTGTTCTCAGCATTGGGATTTTCAACTTTCGGTCTTCTCTGTTGTCGATTTTCCGGTGTTGGTGTTCTCGTTGTCAGTGTTTGAAGCTTTCGGTTAAATCAGGTAGACCCATATATATGTGTATCTGTATGTATATATATATATATATATATATATATATATATATATATTTATATTTATATGTGTGTGTGTGTGTGTGTGTATGTGTATGTATATATATATATATATATATGTGTGTGTGTGTGTGTATAATAGACAAACCTACTTATACAAATGCTGCATTTAAATACATATGTCTGTAAAGTAACCTGTGTTTATATATGCAAATCTGTATATACAATTATTTATATATATATATTTAGTTGTGTATTTGTATATGAGCAATATGCAAAGACATGAGTAGGTTTCTTTTTGCATTTTCCATATGAAACAAGCACTGACTGCAATAAAAATACTACGAATATTTTCATTGGCTGTACTGTACCTTTATGAAACCAACCCAAATTTCAGTATAAACAAAGGTTTTATTGATACAGGAATTCCCAAATGAGCAATGCTGATTTTCACTGATGCTCTAAGGAGAAAAGCACCAACAATAATTGCTGAGCAGACTTAAACGTACAGTACAGAAGTACTGTTATTAATAAGTTAACAAGTATGCATACTATTGTGTATACAATAAAATATAAAAGCATAATAAAGTAAAGGCTGTAGAAAAAGTGGGCATAGGGTGCATGCCATTAAAAGAGAATAATTGAAAACGTGCTACAGAGAAATTAGACATAGGAAACATGAATTAGGTATTTTTTGTCACACAAGAATAATTTAAAGATAAGAACTATAAAAATACTAGTGAAGGGAGTAATGCAGGTAAAAAAAATAAGAAGGGTAATTAAGAACAACGAAAAAAGAAGTGCAAATAACAAAACCGGAAGAGGACCCAACAACTCCTGTGGTTAGAGCACGAATAACTGACACTGTTGTGCTGTAAATCAAAGTCGTGTATCCGACTGAAAAAGTCCCATTAAAAGCAGGTTTGCAAGTAATATAGATGCAGATATTCCTCACGGAGCCAAATGATGAAAACCAATTACTTCTAATAATCTAAGTCAGCATTTTCTTTGTTTGCATTAGTTAACAGGTATAAGCATTGTAATAGGAGTAAGTTTAAGAATTCTTATTAGGCATGTGCATTTGTTATGTTCACAGAGCTCCACAATGACAGGTCCAGGTAATGTGAGGATAGCCCTCTGGTACAATTCTGAATGGACGCATGGAATAAATGTGCTGTAGTGTAATGGGAGGTTTGTTTCTGACCTTGCCTGCATGGACAGAAAAGAATGCACCACCAAGAGTCTGGGCAGGATTTTTGTAACTATATTCTAACTTCCAGAATATAGTTTCCTCCTTTATAAGGGTAGCTCCCAGATCAGGCAGTGCATATTTATGGGCAATATACCTTTTTTAGTACTATTACTAAAAAAAACTTCCAAAATTACATGCTTAAGCAGACTACTTTAGCTAAACGAGCATTAAAAAAAAACATTTAAAAACATTCCATCATAAACCAAGGTAAGTATATAAACGTAAACATTCTAGTGTGTATCTCATTGCACAAAATAAAAGAGTATATAGTGGTATATATGGCATATGCTTGCTAGCCCATAAACTAACATAATGAAAAAACATGGCTCTGCTGCTCAAGGTATAACCCAGTCAGCTACAGTTGTTGTAATTTAGTAGCTAATGAGTGAATTATAGTTTGGTTAGTAACAAATGCTGGTTGAATTAAAGGAATTGCAAATTGCAAAGTGAAGAACAGTTGTGAAAAAACACTGCATATTTTAAAGTAAGGAACAGTTATGAGTTCTAGTATTCTGAGTTGCTGCTTACAATCAAGTGGCTGTACTGTAACTTTGTTGTAATTTATGATGGAGGGACGACTGTGGGTTAATAAAAATGATAGAATAGATAAGGGGTGGAAGATATACTGATATAGTAGAGTTTGAGTACTGGGGATAAAAAATGCTCTAGCCATGCAAAACATGTTCAGCTTTCTAATGTGAGTTAGTACAGTACTTACATTACTATTAACCTTTAGGTGATGTCAAGGATCATTCCAGAAAGCTTGGTAGAATTAATTACTTCAGCCATTGAACAATGAGAGGAATATATGGATAGACTTTGCACTTTAGAGATAGTGTCACCACTCTCATTGCTGGAATCCTTCTAGATGAAAAAAAGCATAGCTCGGGTTTTGTTAGTTTTGAGATACAGCACAGGCGAGGCTAGCCAGGACTGAATGGAACTGAATATGCGCATCAGTTTAGAGTTGATGGCAGAAACAAATGTCATCTGTGAGGAGGGTGGTAGACTTATCAGGATACTGAACACTTTAACACCACTGTAGTACATCATTATATCATTAATGCACTTACTCTAGATGGCGCAGTGGTGCAGTGGCAAAGTTGTTGCGTCACAGCAAGATTTTTATCTAGTTTGATTCTTGGCTGGAGTGCCTTCTGTGTGGAGTCTGCACGTCCTCCCTGCATTTGTGTGGGTTTTCTCTGGGTGCTGCAGTTTCCTCCCATGTTACAAAGACATGAGTCTGGAGCGTTTCTCCCTGGGCCACACTGAAAATTGGCTTTGTTCCAAGTCTGACTTTTCCGGTAAACAAATGTTAAATAAAAATAAATTGTGGCAGAAGTGTACTGTAGCAAACCTATCTGAGTGGGGGCTGCTGGCTGAAAGCTTATTGTGTGTTTTCCTGATTGGTGTATAGGCCTTGCTGTTGTAAACTTGTTTTTCTGATTCTATATAAGCTAACTGTTTTTGCTATTCTGCTCGCTGCACAGCGACAGTTAGCTGTGCCCTGTATAGACACAAATGCTATCAAGTTAAAATTTTCATTAAAGTAACAATCTCTGCAACCTTCCCCAGTCCCCCTACTGCTTTATGAGCATCTGAGTTGCGTGCAGAGCAGCATTGCCTTATTGGATAGCTGCAGTTCACATCAAGTATAGCACCCATTTTTTGTCCGTGAGCTATTATCCCACTCAAGTTAAATCTCCCCACTCACTGGTTAAACCCATAATAAAAACCTGAAATCATGGATAGGCACTTTGCTACTATCTCAGCAGCCAGCCTGATAGACACAGGCTTTCTGAGGTAATGTAGCAGTTGTCTCGTGTATACTGGCAACCACTTAATCCTGAAGCAAACAAACACAGTATGTGTAGTTACACTATGAAAATTCAGACACGACTCCTATACTGGCAGATCAAATGACAAACAGGTTGTCAGTGCGTGCACATCATTTCCATCACTAAATAAGGTCTCAACATGTAAACCCACATATGCGGATGTACTCACAAGTAACTTACCAGAACCTCAGAGGCCTCCCATTTGCTGCCCTCAGAAACCACATGCAAACAAAACCAGGTCAACTCCAACTACTACACATAAAAATACACATCACAGTGTCTCCACAAGCAACCCCTAAGGTAAAATACCATACATCCAAACATCTTGCTTAAAGAAGACTCCATCATGAGACATATGGACACCCCCCTCACCAGGATGCATAAAGAGAGGGTTACAGTCAGTTGCCTGTCAGGGGCCAGGATTCGCCAGATCATACAGGCACTCAGGTCACTCATCCACAAGTACCAGAATGTCTCCTTCATATTACATGTGGGTGTGAATGACCTGAGACATACCTCCTGGATTATATGAAGACAGACATGAGGGGCCTCTCTGAGTACATGCTACAGGCTGGTATGACCCTCACATTGAACAGCATTCTTCCCTCACCAAGAATGATATCACAATACAGACAGAAAATGATTGACTTCAATAATTGGCTTAGCGCTACTAATGTAATTCCAAGGAGATCCAGTATTTGTCAGCCTGGAACAACATGATTGACAAACCATGCTGCTTTGCCAAAGATGGTCTGCACCTGTCGAAAATTGGCTATCAAATACTGGCCAAGGCATTAACCACCCCCCATAGTGCCTTTTTAAGGCAGTGCCAAACCAACAGGCCTACCAATGTAACAAATTCTTCTAATGTTAAGGTACTACTGCTCACTGCTAGGAGACTTAACTCAATCAATCCAATGGAGCTCAGGAAGTTTGCACTGGAACTTCCAATGGGCGGAGCCTAAGCCTTTTGACAGAAGCAAATTATGTCCTCACATTTCAAACAAATGTTTATATTTCTGGAACCACAGTGGTTATGAAAGAAGTATAAATGCCAAACTCTTCAGCTCAAGCTATTTTTATAGTGGTAGTATTTTTTAGGTTCTAGGTCTGAAACCAAATTTTATAAGTCACAATAAATGCAGTAACAATTACATTTGTAGTATTTTGTAAACAAATTACAGTATCTCAACAACCACTCAAGTTGCACACATGCTGTCAATAGCATTTATTCATCTAGCTGAGAGCTTTCATATGAGGCTAAGGAGTTGTGTCTGTTACTTGGTTGTTGAAATATTTAGAAAAATGTGAAAATTATATCTATATAAATTAATATAATAAAAATAACAGCTAATATCTATTTACCTGCACTAGACAAAGGTCAAATATTAATGCAGTTGACTTTGCCATTGTGTAAGGTTTAAGATGAAATTTTTGTACGTAGCATGGTTTTGCAATTACTGATGCAAATATGAACAAGCAATATTTGATGCCTACAGGCATCAGCAGAAGTTAACTGCAGATATATCTGGAGGCATCACTTGGATGTAGTGAGTTAATTAACAGGAAACTGTACTCCCTGGAAGCTCTCTTCACCCTGGAGAATGCTGATGTCTGTGCAGAGTCTGTTACAGAGACATGATTCAAGGAAAGCACCCAGCAGTGCAAGGTTACAATGCTGTCATGCATTCAGACCACCCTCTGAAAAGGAAAAAAACAAAATGAGTAGCTGCTTTCATTTATATGAAAAACAATCACATCTCTATTTTGGTCAAGCAGGATGACTCACTTAAGCTACTCCATGTCCAGCTGACCTTAGGCAAAATCCCACACCATATCATCGCTAGCTACAGGTCCCCAACCATGAACCATGAAAACTACTCTGCATACCTGAAGTTAACTAGAATCATTTACCATTCTGCCCAGCACACTACTCATGGGTGATTTTAACTACGCCTCCGTAAACTGGGAAACTTATACGATCACTTACATGCAGGCTCAGAGATTCCTGGATTTTGTTAATGCAAATGCTTTGGAACAGCTGGTCTGCACACTAACTAGGGGCTCAAATACCCTTGATATAGTACTCACAAACATGGGGGGAGTGTTGCACTCCCCCAGCGTAATGTCCTCATTGGTCAGATCCAATCATAAATTGGTTTCCCTTGAAATAAACATGACAGTAGTACCCCTATCAAACCCTAAAACCTGAAACAATTTTTCCAGGATAAATTACCTTCTATTAAGTGATAGAGTAGTTAACTTTAAAGCTCCTCCTGACCCCGAAAACACTGAGGCCTATACAGAAGTATACACAAATGTACAACCACGTAAACAACTGTATATAAATGGCAGTTCCTAACCAAACTAAATGCAGGTCTAGCCAGAAAAACAAGCCACCCTAGTGGACCCCTGGCATAAATAGACTTTACAACAGAAGGAATAAATTCCTGTCTAGAATTACTTGGGAGGGTGCACAACAGAGAAACAAATCCCTCATTAGTCTCAACAGGCAAATCGGGGAGCTAGTCAAGTCTTCAAAAGCTAAGTAAAAGACTAAAATAGCCTCCCAAGCAAAGGGTAACCACAAAGCATTTTTAGTTCTATCCAAAATTGTATGGGAAACAGTCAACAGTATGCTGGCTGTAGATGGCACTGCCTATACTCAGCCAGATGGAATAGCAAACCTGCTGGCTGATAAATACAGCTCAAATGTTGCCCCTTCATCACTTCTGGTCACTCCTCACAAAATACCGCCTATCATTCCTTTGCCTGTTATCACAAAATAACAGGTCATCACTGCACTCTCTAAAGCTAGAAACACAGCATCAATGGGCATTGACAGAATACCAGGGTGTCTATCAAACAGCTTGAAACATAACATAGCAGACCCACTTGGATCTCTGTTTAACCACAGTCTCTAGACAGGCTTTGTTGCAGTAGGGAGAGCAGCAACAGTTATCCCACTGCACAAGGGGGACCATCAACTGACCCAGGAAACTACCAACCCATAACTCTGACTAGCCTCATATATGGGTCTATATTATAACAGTGAAGAATAAAAATGTCGACTTACCTTTCATTGACACAAAAATCTCAAAGCTGTACTTCATTGAAACTGCAAATCACAGATTTCTTTCCAAAGGAAAGAATTCGATAGGCCAACAACAAACACCACATAAAAATAAACACTTTTAAGTGGGGGGGGGGCTTCACTGTGTCCCCTACACCCTCCCTAACTAAATATTCTAACTCTAAGATCGCACTACAGTCGGGGAAAGGGCAGATGTAAAGAAAAAAAATCAATGAATTGGCCGTTTGATAAAGTGCAGCTTTGACATTTCCGTGTCAATGAAAGGCAAGTCGACGTTTTTATTCTTTGATCTTATAATATAGACCCTCATATACAGTGCTATGGAAAGGATAGTCATGGACCTGATTAATGACTTAGGAAATCTCCAGACTTTAGACCCAAGCCAACCTGGCTTCATCAAGAACAGGTCCTGACTGCTGAATCTGGTGGACTTCTTTGAGAAGGTCACCAAGGCCATTGATGAGGGTAAGACATTCCATACCATCTTACCTTGACCTGGCCAAGGCATTTGACACAATACATCATTCGGGTATTATAGATAAACTCACAAAATTGACCATAAACCTCTGCATCACCAGATGGATAATCAGATGTCTCATGGATAGGACACATGTTGTTAGAGTTGGGGAAACCACATCCAACAAGAGGCCAGTCACCAGTGCAATACCACAGCGCACAGTGCTGGTTCCCCTCCTGTTTGAGATATACTTCTCAGATGACAAGGCAAATGTAGATGGCCTTTGGCTGACCAGGTTTGCTGATAACTACAAGTTGGGGGCAATCATTGACTCCCCAAATTATGTTGATATCTATAGGAAAGGTCTGATGCAGACTAATGACTGGTATCACAGCCATGGCCTAAAGCTAAATATGAAGAAATGCACAATAATACATTTTGGGAAATCAATCAAGAGTGGACCCAGTGGTGAGAGATGTGGGTACTCAGATAGTAATCTGAAATTTGACCATCATGTGTCTACAGTGGTGAAGAAATCCTTCTATTTGGCTCAGAGCATGGCATCCAGATCTAAGGATGTCATAGTAGCACTATACTCAGCCCTCATCTGACCAGATATCAAGTACAATGCACCCTTTGGCATGTACCTCACCAGGCATCTGCAACAGTTGGAGTGTCCTCAGAGATATAGGGTATAACCAATGTGTCATATGTAGACCTATTAAAAGCCCTATCACTGTATTCAGTTTCTTACTGTATTACTGAGGAATGATTTGTGCCTGACCTACAAGGCAGTTTCTGACTCAGCCCTGATGGAAATGTATATTCTCAAAACAAACTGCAAGAGGGTTACCTGCCCCAAAGATGTAAACCTGATCTTTGACATAAATAGATCATGCTGGAGAGATAGATATGTGTCACACAGATTTCCCCTTCTCTCAAATAGGCTTCCTATTCACATGAATAGGCACTTTCCTAACCATCTTCAAGTGCAATCTGGACAGATGGATTGGGAAATTGCAACTTCACTCCTGCAGTGGCATCAGTATCAGTAATGGGCAGAGGCAGTCTGTAAATAATCAAAACCCCACTTGCTGACCTTTGTTATCTTTCCCCTAGGGATAGAAAATTGTGTAAAATCTGGGTAAAACTGGCTAGGCTTGTAAGAACTCTTTAGCTCTTAGCCTAGTAATCTCCTATGAGCCTATGAACCTATGCATACCGAGACTTGTGGAAAACCTAAGGTCACTGATGGGGTGTGGAACAGAATGTGTGATGTATTACCACAATTCCAGTGTGCCCCGAGGAGGAGTAAAATACAGAATTTCTTCCCCTCAGGCTACTCATGCCAACGAGCTGATCAGTCCCACAAGAGAGGAGGGGGAGTAGCAATACTCTTCCCTAGCAAATATACTTTAATTCCCTACTCAAAACCAACACCCAATTTCTCCCCAGCCGAAGTACTAATCTCTGTGTTACAACATAACATAAATAAAAACATTTGCATAATTGCTCAGTATATTCCTCCAGGAAACAACATACCGATATTAGAGATCATACTTGCCTGGACATCCCAAAACACAGGTAATGAAACCATCATCCTAGGTGATGCAAATATTGATTGGCTATACATTGCCCAAAAGAACCTCTCAAAAAACATAAACCTTTATAACTTCTCCTAACTAATTCAAGACATCACTAGACCCCACAACAATAGCAATTGGGGCTCCACAATAGACTGGATATTTGTGTCCCACCCTAACAACCACTGCAGGCATACTATCTAATACTGTTAGTGACCACCACTCAACATATATCCTATGCAAATCTACCCCAACCCCAGGCCAGCACCAATACAAACCAACCAGAAATTTGACTAAGTTCCAACCATCCATATTTAATGAAACCTTAGCTAAAGTAAATTGGGAACCCCTCAAATCCCTACTACTTAATAAGGCTGTCAAATTCTTTAAATCAACATCCCTAGACATCCTAAATAGGCAAGCACCAACCCGCCAAAAATGAATAAAACATAACCATGCAAGCTGGCTCTCAAAATCCACCAAAGAAGTCATGTGCACAAGGGATAACATCTGGAAATCACAGCAGAAAAACAAAGACCCCTCGACTCTACTACAATACAAGCAGCTCCATAGCCAGGCAAAATGACTAATAAGCAGAGATAAAAAAAGCCCACTACCTCCACCTACAAAGCCAACATAAAGGTAATACCAAAAGAATTCTGATTCTCCATTAACCAACTATTACACCCAAGCTCTCAAAGCTAGATTGGGTACATTATTGTAGCCCTAATACCCTAGCCCAAAGGTTCCTGGAATTCATAAATTCAAATGCACTGGAACAACTAGTCACTTCTCTCACTAGGGGAGATAATATACTAGACCTGATCATCACAAACATGGGGACAAAATGCTCCACACTGGAAGTATACCCCTCACTAGTGAGATCTGACCACAAACTAATCACCCTGGATATACATATCCCACCTCCACCCCCAGCACAAAAGACCACAGTGAAAAACTTCTCAAAAGCAGACTTCACTCTTCTTAAGACTGAGATGGTATCCTTTAAGCCCACTGTGCCAGTGGATACCACATCCCACAATGCCGAATCCTTCACAAATGCTTTCTATGGACATCTCCAAGAATGCATGGATCATGCAATCCCAAACAAATCCAAGTCCCTCTCCACCAAATGTAAGCTTCCTGTCTGGTAGACCTCAGCCATAAACAAATCGTATAACAAAAGAAGGAAGCTACTGCACGTCAGAGCGAAATCCCATGAAGGGAAGACATCTCTGATCAACATTAGCAGAAAACTACGTTCTCTCATAAAAACATCCAAGGCAAACTTTGAGAGAAAAATCGCTAAGGACACTAAAGATAATCACAAAGCCTTCTTCAGCTATGTTAGAAACCTGGGCAGAAATGCTCAGATATGCTCAGAGTTGGTTCACAACAACAAAAAATACACTGAACCCACAGATATTGCTAACATTCTGGCTGACAGGTTCAGTGCAAATTTCTCCCCTCCATCACCCCCAAAAGAAGAAATACTTATCCCAGCTGAATGTAATCTCCCTGTCATCTCAGATGTCCAAGTGAGAACCGCCCTAAACAAAGCAAAAAATACAGCATCAATGGGACCTGACGGTATCCCGGGGTGCGTGTTACGTGAACTCCAAGAGGAGCTAAACCCACACATAAAAATGCTATTTAACCTTAGCCTTACTTCGGGATATGTACCTGAACACTGGTGTACAGCAACAGTGGTCCCACTCTACAAGGGGGGGTGCCTCTACAGACCCTGGAAACTACCGCTCCATAAGCTTAATTAGCCTGGTCTGCAAAGCTATGGAAAGAATCATTATGGAACTCATAAACAGAGACATAGGGGACCTACAGACACTTGACCCCACCCAGTTCGGCTTTGTAAAGGGCAGATCCTGCCTTTTAAACCTGGTTGACTTTTTCGAAACAGTCACTAGACCCATTGATGAGGGCAAAGCAGTCCATACAGCATACCTGGACTTGGCTAAGGCCTTCAACACAATACCCCACTCAGGCATCATAGATAAACTAAACAGCTTAAAAGTAAACCCTTATGTCACTAGATGGGTTGCAAACTGGCTAAAGGACAGAACCCATAAAGTTAAAATCGCTGGAGCAATGTCAGACTCAAAGCCAGTCACAAGTGGTGTCCCACAGGGATCTGTCCTGGGACCCCTCTTGTTCGGCATTTATTTCTCAGATGTTAAAGCAAACATGGGAGGGCTGTGGCTGACAAAGTTTGCAGATGACTCCAAACTAGGTGCCATAGTCGATACACCAGCAGACACACACATCCTACAAAAAGGCCTCACTGAAACGGACAACTGGTGCCGTAGTCACGGCCTAAAACTAAATGCCAAAAAATGTATAGTCATCTCTTTCGGAAAAAACAAAGAACCCACAAATTATCACATAGACAGCAACCCACTGAGTACGGAAAACGTAATCAGAGACCTAGGGACCCAAGTAGACAGCGACCTCTCATTTGACACCCACGTTGCCAAAGTGGTTAGAAAAACATTCTACCTTGCACACCTCATCATGAAGGGATTCACATCCAGATCCAAGGATGTCATTGTACCCCTATATTCCTCCCTCATCAGACCCATGATTGAGTACAATGCCCCATTTGGTATGTACCTCACCCGGCATTTGCAGCAGCTGGAGAGACCACAAAAGTACCTCACCAAAAGGATCAAGGGTCTGCAACATATGTCTTATTCTGCCAGACTAAAGAAACTTCAGCTCTATTCAGTAGCATACCACCTGCTCAGAGGTGATCTCTGCCTGACGTACAAGGCCATGTCCAATCAGGATCTGATGGGCATGCTCCACCTCAAAAAATCCAAATCCATCAGGACCACGAGAGCTAAAGACTTAAACCTCGGCACAAGTATGAATAGGACATGCTGGAGGGATAGATTCATAACCCAGAGGCTTCCCATGCTTTGGAACAGGATCCCAGTTCGTATTAGGCAGAGCCCCTCACTGACTCTCTTCAAGAGAAATCTTGATGAGTGGATGGGAGATCGTAAGTTTACCCCAGGGGTCACATCTGTGTCACTGCTAGACAGGGGCACAGTAAACTAATTCTATTATATAAGGGGACCTTCATTGTGTCACTACTAGACAGAGGCACAGTATTCTAGATTTATTCTGTACATTTTTGTACCATTTCAAGGGGTGGCAAAAGCCACATCACTATGGCTAGGCTTACAAATGCCCCAGGGCAGATAGCCTAGTACTATACTATGAAACTAAAGCAACCCATCTCCTGACCCAGACAAAACCCCCACCAAACTTGCCACCCTCTTCAGTTCCTACTTAATAGACACCATAGCTAACCAAACCACCACCTTTCCTAGTTAACACCACCAAGACAGCTGATGACCAAATCATGCCAGAAAGTAATCCTACCCTTGACTCCAGCCTAAAATTCTCTCCCATACCCACCTCCACAATAAAAAAAAACTTTTACTTAAGCTAAAACCCTGTACTCTGGCCCCTGACAATCTACCCCCACACTTCCTGCAGCTAGCAGCAAACTCTATAGCTTATCCCAACAGCATACTCATTAAAAGATTGATTAAAGAATCCCTAGTCCCAGACATCTGGAAAAAAACATTCATTCTCCCCTTACACAAAGGAAGCACCAACACAGACACTTACAACAAACTTTCAACCCATGGCAATTTTCTCACCCCTCTCTAAAATGCTGGAAAAATGCATCCATGCTCAATTTCACAACAACCTACTTGAAAACCAAATTATATCACCCACCCAGCATGGTTTCAGACCAGGACAGCACCACTGCTGCCCTCCTCTCCTTACTTGATTCAGTTAACCGAGCACAGGATTTTGGCAAAATAATCATGTCTCTTTTCCTAAACCTCTCCAAAGCTTTTGATACAATTTCCCATACAATCCTCTTCTCTAAACTATCCACTCTCTACATTTCTCCACCTACCCTACAATGGTTCAATAGCTATCTCTCCAATAGGCAGGGGTACCTCAAGGCTCCATAAGTGGTCCTCGCTTATTTAGCATCTTTATTAACAACTTTCATTCCACTCTTCCACAGTGCTCAGTAATCCAGTATGCTGATGACTCTACAATAATATGCACTGCAAATTCCAGCTCTGAACTCCAGGAAATCACCCAGAATGCCCTCACCTCTACTGAATCTTGGGTGCTTAACAACCATCATGCCCTAAATAAAAAAAAAAACTAAACTACTTTGTACCCCTAAGAAAACCACTCTCCTAGATAATAAAAAAAACCTTCACTATACAAGACCAAGACAACACCATGCACTAAACTACTAGGTATTATTATAGATGAAAACCTTAACTTTGACCTACACATAAATAATAACATCAGAAAAACATACACCAAAAGCTCAGTATGCTCTACAGGCACAGACACTTTCTTAGCCTCACTACTAGACAAACCCTTGCAACCACCTTTTTGTAACCCTCTCTCCTTTATGGTACCCCTTTCCTCACTAATATCCAAAATTCTGCAAAATCCAAACTTGATATGTGTTACAACAGAATAGCCAAATTTGCCACCAAGGCCAAATTCCCATCCCACCACTGTAATTCACTGAAACAATTAGGCTGGCTGGAATATGTATATATTCTGTATATGTTACTGTAATTACTATGTGTAACACTGTATCTACTTTTGTACCAATTAATATTTAATATTTTCTGTATCTATGTTCTTGTTGGAGCTTTTCTCCCAGGCCTCCACTGAAATTATCTCTTTTAGGCCCAGTGGACTTTCCCAGTAAACAAATACAATAAATAAAATACATAAAAACATCTGAGGACTGAAATTCTATAAAGTGATGATAATTGTATCAAATGCCTTAGCCAGAAAAATTCTGAGCCATCAACTTTGCAGTAGTTCAGAGGTATGTAGAAGTACCTAACAGATTCCATGCCATGACCAGGTCTAAAGACATGCTTTACGCTACATAGTAGATTATTATAAATGAGATGCTGGAGGAACTGTAAATGTATGCATTTCTCTATAATTTTGATAGACAGGACAGGAGGGCATTTGGACTATAACTATTGAGAACAGTTGAAGTGCTTTGTTTATACAGTATTAATACAAAGGCTGTTTAATAGATTGCAAAACACCCTACATCTTTAGATCAAATGATTGATTAATATCAACACTGTCTTGGCTCTGGACTTGGTTACAGTTTTCAGTAGTTCTTGGAGTAAGTTGTCAATGGAAGCTGATCCAGGTTTCAATTTTTGAAGTAATAAGACCTTATAGGGCATGGTCTGCAATGTGGGAATGGGACACTGCCACTGAGAAAATGCAACAGTAATGTGTCTTGAAATCTGTAAAGCAGAGTTTGAAGAGTATGTATGTACCAGCAGAGTGAAGTAGAGTAAATGTGGAATGTGTGGTAATATGTTGTCAATGCCACAAAGTGCATTGTCATCCCTTTTGGTAAAAACTTTGTACCCATGAACTAACACATAGGCGGTTAGCCTACTTAACACCGAAAATGTGATCAGAGACCTTGGGACACAGGTGGACAGTAGTCTCTCCTTTGATAATCACATCACCACAGTAGTCAGGAAATCCTTCTATGTGGCATACCTCATCACAAAAGGTTTCACATCCAGGAAAAAATAGGTCATTGTTCCCCTCTACTCATCACTCATTAGACCTATTATAGAGTACAACACCCCTTTTGGTATGTACCTCACAAGACATCTACAACAACTGGAAAGGCCACAGAAATACCTCACAAAGAGGATTACTGGCCTCAAACAGATGCCCTATGCAGACCGTCTAAAAAATCTCCAGCTTTATTCTAGCGCATATCACCTACTCAGAGGCAATCTCTGCCTAACATACAAAGCTATGTCAAATCCATAGCTGTTGGACATGCTCCACTTAAAGAAATCCCAATCCCTCTGAGCTACATGCTCTAGGGATCTAAACCTTGTCACCACAGTAAACAGAACATACTGGAGGGATAGATTCCTGTCCCAGAGACTTCCAATACTCTGGGACAAACTACCTATCTATATCAAACAAAGCTCCTCATTAGCACTCTTCAAGAAAAGTCTTGATGATTGGATGGGAGATAGGAAATTCACCCCGGGGATCACTTCTGTGGCGCTGCTCGATAGGGGCACAGGAAAATAATTTTCTTGGGTGACAAAAGCCAGGGTACCATTTGGCTAGGCTTATATAGGTCCTAGGGCCAATAGCCTAGTACTTACCTATGAACCTAATATGGCTAGGATTTTTAAGCTGGTAAGTTGTATTCCAAAACTTTAGTTTTGTATGAATTGTTTCGCTCGAGATTAAAGATGACTTGCATTATGCAAGCAATAATATCTGACAGGGTATCTGTTACTGGGTAAATAACACCTCCCTAGGGGTGTTCTGATGCCCTATGCCTCAAGCATCAGGACAGCAGGGTCAATAATTTTCATGCACAGACACCCTCTTGTACTCAGCAAATCTATCCAGTTTGTTGACTATGTACATCTTTGATGTGTGCTTGTGGTAAAAATAAAGTAATAATGGCCTCACAGATGCATTTCAAGTTTGTTTCATACAAACCCGCAGTAGCCACAGTAAAGCATAACAAGTTGGTTCATTCAAATGCCCATTAGCCCTGCAAAGCTTGACTGTTTACACTTTGCTAACAACAAAAGGGTCAGTCATTTTCATCCATAGACAGTCTGACTCTACCCAGCAGTTATAGCCACTTTGCTACTTGTGTACAACTCAGAAGTCTGATAGTGATAAAAAAAGTAATTGATAATAATCATAGTCATTTATTTCAGCCTTGTTTTACACAATTAGTAGCCACATGTAAGTATTACAACTTGCTGCACACAAATCACATTAGTCTTATAAAGTCAGTATAATAAGCAAACAACAGTAGGGTCAGCCATTTCTTACCAAAGACAGCCACTGGGAATATTCTGTAATTATAGCTACTTTGTTAACTCAGTACATCTCAGATGCCTTGCTGTATTAAATAAATAAACAAAATAATGACCACAGTAAAGTATTTAAAAAACTGTTTCACACACAGAGTTGTCAGCCAGCCATAGTAAAATTATGATTCTAGCATTAGTCCATCACCCATAATATCTGATTTCTGCCAGGATTAGAAACAGAAAATACTTCACCCTCCAAACTATGTCTGCTGATTTTTAAACATGGCCACTCTGCTTAGTCCTACTCATGATCTAGACAATGAATTTGATTTGTTGTCTTAATCATAGCTAAAACAGAGCAAAATCCCATAAATTCAGTGATCAGGAAGGTGCAGGACACCTACCCTCAGAAGGTGCAGCAGTTGTGGCTTTTTTGAAAAGGGGTGGCAACTGCTATGGATTTATTTTCAGTAAACAGACACTGTAACAAAGTCTCTTTACTGAAAATATATAAACATCAGAAAAGTGCCCCTAGCCAGCTGGCACCCTAGGCACCTGCTTAGTTTGTTTAGCAGTAAGGCCCAATATGGATACTATATAGAAAAACTCTTGCTCTAGGTCAACTTATGCCATTGTCTATTAAATGCATTTCATTACAGCAGTGGACACAGTAAAGTATGCCAGTTTGCTTCACATAAATACACACTAGCCACGCAGAGCTAGACTGACACTACCCAACCAACAAAACAGTTTCATCCACAGATATCTCAACCTCACCTAAAAAGTTATAGCCACCTTCCAACACAATAGGTGTGTACACACACACACACCAAACTAGCAACCAAAACAAGTCTGCACAATGAACACAAAACACCAAAATGACAGAATTTACCAAGCTCAAGTCTAGTTCGGGAAACAATTTATTGATATAATTAAAATAATATTTTATCACACTATCACAAGTTTTTGTAGTTTCATCCTGATAAAAAGTAATCAGAGAAGGGCTCCTGCAGAAACAAAACAGGCAATAATTCTTTGCACTTCTTTAACTAAAATTGTGTAAATTGATGTTTGGCAGTTAAAGATGTAGTGTACCACTTCTGATTTTCACCATAAATATTTAATTAATAAAACATTAAGGGTAAATAAAAGTATATTTAAAATTTGTAAATATAAAAATAAATATAAATGTGGATAATCAAGTTGTTAACTTCAAATAACACGGCTGGTTGTTGTTAATAAACAGTAAATGTGTTTATTTTATTTGCAAAGAATACTGGACATCATACAAGCTTGTTAAAAAAAGTTTTTTTTTTATTCTTGTTATGTCAATTAAATTAAAAGCCATCAAATAAAATAAATCAATAAAAATACAAAAATGTTAAAACTTTAGGCCAGATTCAACAACCCCTACACTAAGTTTACACTATCTGCATTCAGTAACATCCCAACCCCATTTATTCTGTGTTTTAGTCACTCAGAAAGATCACACTAAGTATACATGTAGTCTGCATTTTGTGGTAATCTTTATGAATTCCCCTCAGTATTTAAAGCTGCAAGAAAATCAATAGGAAAACTAAAATTAGTTAGAAGAAGGTATGAGTTAGGCTTGTGTTGTCTGTGTACTGAGAACGGTGTACACTTAGTGTAGGTGCTAATGAATCCCAGGGATTGTTATTTATACCCTGTATTAATGCTTGCAGGTTTTGCAGTCAATAACTTAAGCACAGGGACTATAGGTCTTGGGGCAAGAGTAGCATCTAGTTTAAGTTTCCACAGGAGCTCTTTGAATTCTGTTTAATTTTCTCATGTCCCTTCTCTGATATTCAGAATAACTTTATCGAAAATAGCAAAGTTCCCTTGGAACTGGGATAAACTGTTGTGTGTTTGTGTAGGGCATTATTAGCATTACATTTTCAAATATCATAATAATGTTCACATACCCTTTTCCTTAGTGTCCTTTTGATTTTTACTGCATAAAAAGTCAGGAATACAGAACATTTTGCTATGTATACCACCCTTTGTGTAGCACAATTACCCTTTTGTAAGGGTACAGGATATTTGGGGACATACACCAAATGAAGAATCAGTTCCACAAGCATATGTATACATTGCCTGCAAGACCCATACTTTTTAGTATATATCAGAGGTTTAGTAGCGCTGATGTTTGAGGGGCTTTCACACAACTTTTTCAAGTTGTTATCCATTTTGTATACAAAAGTAGGTCATTCCCTTAATTTGTTATATATCATTGAATTTGTCATAAAATACATCAATTGCTTCTAACAATAGATTTAATATATCCAGCCCCATAGTTGTATTGTAAAACAAGGGCTCTCTCAAAGTGCTTACTGTTAGTTGTACCAGCAGTACAGTGCCCAATCAGGGGATACGTTTTTACCTTAAACTTGTCTAAACCCACACCTAGGAGCAGTTTGTATCTGTGTCCACACTGCGTGGCTATATTGTTACCATATTTCTAGGATAACCCCTAGCACAAAACATTGATTCTAACTTGCTTGTTTCATAATCAGACATAGTTCTATTGGAAACCATTCATGCCAATCTGATAAACTGACCTCTAATTAAACTTTTCTTGTAAGTCATGGGGTGAAAACTTGTAAAATGCAAACATGCATTACTAAATGCTGCATTCCTAAAGTAGTTGAAATAAAACCATCTTGTGACTTACAAATAGTAGCATCAAGGTAATTAACCTTGTGTACTATACATTTAAAACATTTTAAGAAATGAGTTGTCAAATGTAAGTATCAAATAAATTCATGTTCCTTGTCTTCTGACCCAGTCCATAAAATAAAAATGTTGTCCAGGTATCTTAAATATAATTTGCAGTATGTATAAAGCTTGTTTCAGAACTACAATATTTCCAACCCTTTCATTACCAGATTTTCAAAAACTGGTGCACATGCCACAAACAACTCTTTTGCTTGTAAATTTTACCTTTGAAGTAAATGCAGTTGTTGTCCAATATGAGATTTATGAAATATATGGTTTAACTTTATCTCTTTAGATAAAGGAAATTATCATGTCAAAATAGCCTCTTGGAACAATTCAACAGCCTGAGTTTGAGGAATACATGTAAATAAATCTACCACATCTATAGAAAGGAAAGTTGAAATCTCAAGAATCTTCCAACATATAAGTAAGCTCATTAGCACTTGTTTATGTAATCTTTCAATAAAAACTGCCAGTGGATAAGTCTTAGAGCCTTGTGCTACTACTATTGGTCTAAATGGAGGGCGTGATATATCTTTGTGCACTTTTGGTATCACAAAAGGTTGATGATATAACAGGTTGGGCATTATGAAAAATTATTAGTTGTCCGATTAATTGACCCTTGTTTGAGACAGTTGTGTAAAAATAGGTCAGCTGAGCTATACCCTAAGATCACCTGGTTCCTCAACACTTATGAATAAGTACTGGTGTCATGTGACATTTCAAGTATAATGCTGGAGTAATATGTACCATCAAATAACACTGTACCACCCCTTTGTCTGGTTTCATTATACAAATAGAATTGTCAATTAAAAAGGCTTTTAAAGTTTCCCTTTTTTGTTGGAAAGGTTGTAATGTCTATTGTTTTGCTTAGAATTGGCCCACTTATATATAGCTGCTTCATATGCCTTTTCAAACATTAAAAGCAAAGGGTGCATAGTGGGTATAAAATACATTTCTTTTAAAATGAATTCAAAATAACCTCCTTTTTCTCTCCAGGTGTATCAAAGTAAACCTCCAGATTTAAATTTCTTGTAAAAAGTTGAAGCTCCAACAGTGAATCCATCAAGTCAAACCATTTGCTAGGTATAAAAGTAAAATCCTTCTCTAACAAAGAGAAGTGCCTCAGATTAGTATCAGTGTAACCAAAATTGAAAATAGTGTATCAATATATTCATTGTGTGACAGTAATACTCCACCCTGCATGCATTCTTTGATGCCAGGTGAACAAACAATACTGTTTGTAGTGTTATGATCTAAATATTAACTAATACTTACTCCTTTCCTAACTCCTGCATTTTCCCTGATCTGATTTGTTCCTCCCTGTGAAATCCCTTTGTGGTCCAGTGTGTGATTCACACAGTAGGTTCATAGGTTGGTACTAGGCTATCAACCCTAGGGCCTATACAAGCCTAGCCGTAACAATTCCCTGGCTGTTTCTTCCCACGGTATTTACTTGTCTGGACCCCTGTCTAGCAGGGTGACTGATGTGATCCCTGAGGTGAATTTCCTATCTCCCATCCACTCATCAAGGTTCCTTCTGATGAGGGCCAAAGAGGCGCTCTGCTTGACATGTATGGGCAGTCTATTCCAGAGTCTGGGGTGTCTCTGGGTCAGGAACCTATCCCTCCAGCATGTTTTGTTCATTGTGATGACAAGGTTTAGATCCTTGGAGCATGCATCTCTGAGAGATTGGGATTTTTCTAAGTGTAGGATGTCCAACAGCTGTGGGTTTGATATGGCCTTATATGTTAAGCAGAGATTGCCTCTGAGTAGATGATATGTGACAGAGTATAGGTGGAGTTTTTTTAGTCAGTCAGCATAGGGCATCTGCTTTAGGCCTGTGATTCTTTTACTGAGTTATTTCTGTGGCCTTTCCAGTTGTTGCAGATGTCTTGTGAGGTACACACCAAATGGGGCATTGTACTCCATAATGGGTATAATGAGGCATGAGTACAGAGGGACAATGACCTCCTTTTTTCTGGATGAAAAGCCCTTCATGATGAGGTGTGCCACATAGAAGGATTTCCTGACTGTTGTGGCTATGTGGTTATCGAAGATGAGACCACTGTCCACCTGTGTCCCTAAGTCTCTTATCACACTTTTGGTGTTTAGTGTACTGCCACCTATGTGATAATTCATGGCTGCAGGTTTTTCCCAAAGCGGGTAACTATACATTTCTTGGCATTAAGATAGAGCCCATGGCTCTGGCACCAAGCATCTGTTTCTGTAAGGCCCTTTTGTAGAATATCCGCATCATTTGGGGATTCAATAACAGCTTACAGTTTGCAGTCATCTGCGAACTTTGTTAGCCAGAGTCCCTTAGTGTGGGCCTGTACTTCAGAGAAGTAGATGACAAACAAGAGTGGTCCCACAACTGAACCCTGAGGTACTCCACTTGTCACTTGTCTGGAGTTGGATTTGGAGTCGGCTACTTTTACAGTGTGGGTTCTGTCAGTAAGCCAGTTGGCATCCCATTGAGTTACGTAGGGATTAATGCCCTGCTCAGTAAGTTTATCTATGATTCCAGAGTGGGGGATGGTGTTGAAGGCCTTGGTGAGGTCCAGATAGGCTGTGTGGACCACCTTACCCTTGTCCACGGCTCTGGAGACTGATTCAAAGAAGTCAATCAGGTTCAGGAGACAAGATCGGCCCTTCACGAACCCAAACTGTGTGGGGTCCAGTGTTTGAAGGTTGCCAATGTCTTTGTTTATAAGTTCCATGATAATACGTTCCATGGCCTTCCAGATCAGGCTCGTCAGACTGATGTGGCGGTAGTTCCTGGGATCCAAGGTGTATCCCCCTTGTGGAGTGGGATAACTGTTGCTGTGCGCCACTCGGTGGGCATGAAGCCTGAGGTGAGGCTATGATTAAGCATGACACTTAGGTGAGGTGCCAGTTCATTTTGTAGTTCATGTAGTACACAGCCTGGGATGTCATCTGGTCTGATGTATGCTGTATTCTTAGCTTTGGAGAGTGCGTTTTTTACCTGTGTGGCCATTATTACCAGAATTTGGCAATCTTTCAGTATTGATATGGGCCCTTTAGGAGGTGAAGTTTGCACTGAATCGATCTGCCAGAAGTAGTTTTGGGCTTCAGGTTCAGAAGCTCTTAGAGTCCTATTGGCGAACCTTTTAGATCATCATAAAGGGTGAAATTCTTGTAGGTCATTAATGTTAGGATTAGTATCACTAGTGAAGTGTTGTCGCCATGATTCTACGCAGCTGAAACGTGGGAATTAGAAACAGTAGAGTTTAAAGAAGAATTTTAAAAATTAACTTGCTAGTTATTTTTCTCATTATTATAAATCTGATATCCACAATTATTCTCATACTGTTTAACATCCTTAGAAATTATTTTACATTTCCCTTTGTTAATAGAGTCATATTTGTTGTCAGCATTAGTAAACACATTACTGTATGATTGCTGGTATGAAATAAATAACAAGTCATTATTGATTTTCCCATTTAATTCATTAACTTCCTCTATAAGTTGTTCCAAAACAGAATCATTCATTTTAATTAGTAGCCTCGTAGTTTCAAAACCATGTCTATCATAAGTTACCACAAACCCTTTGTAATATCCAGAGTCAAAATCAATTCCATTTGGAAACTAGTTGTAGCATAAACCCTGTGGAACTATTTTCAGTCTCAAACACTGTCACTTCCTGTTTTGTTTCTGAGGAAGCCCTTGTGTGATTACTTTTTAGGAGGACAAAAGTATAAAAGCTGATAGTAGTGAGATAAATATTATTTTAACTACCTAAATAAATTGTTTAGTTACAGCTATCTCGCTGACTGTTTATAATCCAGAAGTCTAATTGTGATAAAAATATTAATAATGGCCAAGTAATGTATTTCACCTATGTTTCACACAAACAGTAGCCACAGTAAAGTATTCTAATTTGCTTTATACATATCATATTAGTTCTGCAAAGCCAGAATAATAAGCAGACAACAGCAGCATCAACTGTTTTCACCCACAGATAGCCCCAATCATACTAAGCAATTACAGTGACTTTTTAACTGCATATGTTTCTTTTGCCTTACTATATTTTATTAAAATAAATAAAATAAAATTGTGGACACAGTAATGTATTTTAATTCTGTTTCATACAAACACACAGTTGTAAGCCAGCCGCAGTACAGTACTCACTCTAGCATTAGTCCACTGTTCATAATATCTGGTTCCCTACTAGGATTAGAAAAAAAACTTCACCATCCAAATTTTGCTGCTGTTTTAAATGTGGTCATCACAGTTTACTGCATTTCTTCTTTATTTTACCCATGAACTGGACAATGACTCTGTCTTGCTGTGTAGATCATGGATGAGTCAGAGGAAAAAGCCTTCAAATTCAGTTATTAGGTGAGATGTACAACACATCCCCACAGGGCATGGAAGTCATGGCTGCTTTGAATAGAGGTGCTATGAGCTATTTATTTAATTTAAGTAATGAGACTCTGCAGCCATATTTCTTTATGGGCAATAAATATGTCAGTTTTAGAAAAGTACTCCTAGCTTGTTGATACCACAAGGAGCTACTAAGTTAGTCTAATACAGAAAAGTTCTAGCTTTAGCAGGGGTGTCCAACCTTTTGGCTTGCTGGGGCCGCATTGAGTGAACAGAAATGGTGTTGGGGCCGCATTTAAAATATATCATATATTTAACTCTTTCGTTGCTCCGGAAGACCACAGTCGACCTCCTGGCTGTACTGTAGGTGCATTTGAACAATGAATAAATGTAATAAATGCCTAATATTTGCCTTAACATTCTAATTCTCATTCTAATTTTAATTCTCTAATCTAACAGTTAACTCTAACATCTTAGTTTATATATATATATATATATATATATATATATATATATATATTTTTTCTTTTTTCTTACAAATAAACAGATATTCACTACAGCACTAGCATTTCTCACTAGGAAAACCATTCCAGCAGTCCAACTACGTAAAATGTCAACATCAGCAGTCCTACAATACTATAATCCACAAAAATAACCCAACAAATTTGCAATAAAGTAAAGAATTCACATTACTGACTTAATAAAACAATTCTGAATAAGCTACAAAAGGGTCTCACCCAAACAAATAACTGCTGCCAGAAATATGGCCTCAAGCTAAATGCCAAAAAATGCATCATCATCCCTTTTGAGGAGAGTGATGTCCCCACAAATTATCATATTAATAACAATGTTGTAAGCATGCAATAAGTCGTATGGTACTTGGGCACCCAGGTTGATAGAAACCTGACTTTTGACCACCACGTTGTCTCCGTTGTAAGGAAAGCCTTTTACATGGCCCACTTCATTAGTAAGGGTATCTCATCCAGGGACAAGGAGGTCATAACATCCTTGGATTCTTCCTTTACCAGAGCCATTATTGAGTGAAATGCCCCTTTTGGTATGTGCCTCAACAAAACACCCTGCCAAAAGAAAGACTACAACCATTTCTGACAAAAAAGGTCAAAGGACTAAGTTCACTTAGTTATCCAAGCAGACTAAAAAGCTTCTTGCTTTCCTCTGTCTCTCACTGGCCCCTATAAAATCCATCATTGGCTTGCTTTCCAGGCTAAGAAAGATCCTGCTTTAAGAGACTTCCTCTACCTCAAAAATACTGGTTATACTTAAAACGCTCACTACAAAGACCACAGCCTTCACTGCAACATAAACAAGCCACTTTTTATGGACAGGTTCTTGACACAAAAACCTTCAACTTCTGTAAAAAGCTCCTCTTATTATCAAACAATGTAGTTCAGCAACACGATGGCTGGATGGATAGCCATGAATGTAATCCTTGGGTAAGTAGCATAGCCTTCATCAAACCAGATGGAAAATCCACATACTAACCTTTCCCATTCTGGATGGCTAAGATCTAATATTGGTTACTCAATTCTAGCTGCCCAAGAAGAGGGGCATGTTTAACTAAGAATTCCATTTGCAAAATTATATTCAGTATACATATTAAATCTCTCTCTCTTACACACACGCACACACACACACACGCACACACACACACACACACACACACACACACACACACACGCACACACACACACACACACACACACACACACACACACACACAAAAAAGCCCCTACTTGTAAAATAGGCAACCTCGGTAATCACATGACACCCACTCACTGAATGAAATTGTCTGGAAGTCAAAATATCTGAAAAAAAATCATAATAGAGATGGATTCAGCCATTTAATTTCCCACCATCAAAAGGACCATCAATAAATCAACAAAACTGCTCGGCAAAAAGTAAATCAATAAGAAAACCATAAACTATAATGCTACATACTGGTGTAAACATATAACTTGTGTCAATCCCCAGGTTAATCCATACCAAAAGATTGTTTCAGAGCTTCAGCTATGTACAAACAGCTTTCTCCTAAAAACTTTACTCATTGATATTTGCCTTGCTGTAATTATAACTGTAAAAAAAATGTTTTTAAGTTTATTCTGTACCTCAATGATTCTCACTGTAGTACTACATCCATAATTTGCTGTCTCTCTCTATGTATTGTATTATATTGTTTTGTATTATTTTTGGAGCTTTTCTCCCCTGGCCTTCGCTGAAAATGGACCTGTGTCCAGTAGGACTTTCCCGGTAAAGAAATGCAAAATAAAATAAAATAAATAAAAATAAACTTCCCTCCAATCTAAAGCCATTTGACATTCAGACATTTTAATTTGTGCAGAAGTTACTCACAGACTGACAGTTTACTGAACTGTAATGCTGACCTTCGCTTTTGAAAAAAACAAATTCCCAGACTTTGTCAATAGCTCAAAGTGTAGAGAGGATTATTTATTTATTATATATTTATTTATTTTTGGAAAACATCTTTAAAACTGTTAAATTGATTACACACCCAGAAACACAGAAAAGTTATTATGATTATGTAAACCACAGACTGCTGCAAGAAATCAGTGTCACATTAGCACTCTATACTTATGCCCGAACAGATGAATCATACCTGTCAATTCCAAAAGAAGTAAAGTAGCTTAATAAGAAGATTATTTGCAAGGTTACATGGAAGTTTATATTGGAAATAAGCAGAAATATTAAAAAGGCTCTGTTTTTCATAATTATGCTGAAAAGTCTTCCAAGGTAAATACAACTTCTGATTTAGTATGGAACCATACCTCTTAACCTTAGAGCAACAAATCTGGACAAAGCGAAAAATAAAAGTGGGACACAGGCTCAAAAATAGTTATGCATCACAGACACCATTGAAACAACTGTAGCTGCAAACTTTATACATCACTTATAATCTTTCTATCCCATTACTGTCAGTTATACATTACTTGGCTAATTCAGTCCTACCTTCTTTTGCATCAAAGAAAACCATGCTTTGAAATGACAAATGCATTAAAAATAATAAATAAAACACATTGCATCAACATCCTGCAACTTCCTACCAGCAAGCAACCACAGAGCTTTTACTGAAACTAGGGCTGCTTCTTTCCCCAGAATGACAGCTCTCCCTAATTAAGTCTAATAGTATACAATCTACCAGTATCTGGGCTACCTGAAATAAATTAAATTATGGCCTGGAAATTGAAAGTACACTTTGTTTAATTAAACTATATTTCTAAGCCCACTTACTATATTTTTCAGTAATATCCCAATATCCATTTCCAGGTTACTTTACAAGACATTGGCAGTGGTAGACTTGGCATCCTTCAGAACCCCACAGGCCCATGCTAATACATTGTCCATTAAATGTAAATATCCATCCACTGTAAATGGCAAGAAGCTATGTCTTAAAAAATCTACTTCTGGCATGCGTACCCAAGTATTAGGTTTTGAAACAAACAAACATATTCTCCACTGTCTGTAAGTCTCTGTCTTTAATAATCATCTACTGTTGCAGCACTCCCAACACATAAGCACACACATACACATTAAAATCCCCAACATTTAAAAAATGACATTGTGCCCACTTGATTTGCCAGTATTGATGATCCGCCAAAGCTATGCTTACTGTTGTCTAATCTACCACTGCTTAGAACCCACCAATAAAAAAACAGTACTAGGTGCTTTTTTGTTTGTCTGAAAAAACAGTACAACTTTATATTCTACAGTCCCACATAGTCAGTCCACTGCTGACCCATTAACCCTAGGCTGCTGTCTCATTCTTACTCCCTGGAACTGCATTACCTTGGATGACTACTTTTATTTCCTAAGCAAAAGACACAAATTGGAAGATGAGGCAAAAATCCAGACATTCTTTGAAAATCCATACAGTTACGAGGTATGAGTTCATGTTCAATACAACACTCTCCCTGTCAGGAAAGCCGCAATTTAATGAAAGTGTACTCTTAATGTATGATATATTTGTGAGCTAACTTGTTTGTGTTCAGTAGGTAGACTGATCAGTGTTAGCCTCTTTGTGCATGCGTCTCTCTCTGTCATGCACACATATACACACATACATACACACACACACACTCTTCTACTTTCATGCACACAATTCTGCTTTCATGCATGCACTCACTCACTCCGTACTTACCTATTAACACAGGTAATTGCTGTCCCTTTCAAAGGCAACAGCGGCAAATCCATACATGAGTCCCTCTTCAGCGAGAACACACACACACACACACACACACACACACACACACACACATTGTTTGGCGCAAAATAATGGCGTAAACACACTGACCCTTTTTTGGCTCAAAAACAAAACTAGAAGGGTGCTTTGGTGCATGCGCACAGCGACATTAGCGTTACAGGTCACGGGACAGAAAAACACAAAACAAAAAAGTGTTTTGGGGCATGCGTACATCGATGTTGCAGTTAGAGGTTGAGGGCTGCATGGAAGAGCTCTGAGGGCCGCATGCGGCCCGCGGGCCGCAGGTTGGACATGTCTACTTTAGGTCAATGTGCATCATTCAGTGTTAAGCACACTGCAGTACAAAACCAATTTAGTTTCTGGGTTTATTATATTTGCAGCTTTATTAATCAAAATAGTTTTATATATATATATATATATATATATATATATATATATATATATATATATATATATATATATGCATGTATTGAATTGGATGCTGAATTTTCTTAAAGAATTATTGTTCTTCCAGACAGCACATAAGCTCTTCAGCTATAGAAGATTTGTTCTCTTCATAATCCAGATTTTGCAGAAAGTGCTGACATTTTGACTTGTTTATATTGTTTCTTAACACATGCAACTAAGTCAGCTACTAAAATGTTCTGTAGCATTGGTAGAAAAGTTAAGTACTGTGTTGTACTTCAGCTTAAAGAACATAACTCATTATATAATTTTTAGTACAACAATTTTTCCTAATCAAAGCTGTTATAGATGAATCTATATAGATGGTAACTCTTGCTACTTTTGTCTTGAATATAAAAAAAACACTGTCATTGGGGAAAATCGGGTAGGGTTGGCCAGCCATGAGAACTTGCATCTTAGAGACTTACTTTGCAGATGTCAGAGCAATAAGCAAAACAGTTTTCCAACTGATGAACTTTAAATCAGCCTGAAAGGCATGTTCAAAAGGAGATGATGTCAATTTTTCAAGAACAAGGTAAAGATCCCAAGGAGAAGGAATTTACATATAAAGGGGTCTCAAGTACAACAATACTTTCATAAACTGCTTGACAACAAAAAGAGACAAAAGGGGATCCATGGGCAGACAAGCTGAGATGAGTGCAAGATGCATGTTGATAGATAAATAAGATAAACCATTGTTGAGTAGCTCACACAAATATTTCAAAACCAGATAGGTAGACATCATACCGAGCCCTCTGTTTTGTGTAGGCATATAAAAAAACTCTTTCATTTGTAAACATAAGATTTTGTAGTAGCAGGTTATCTTGCCTCCTTCAATACCTGCTACACCCTTCATGGAACAAGTGCCTCAAAGGTATCAAGATAAAATTATCCAGACTGTCAGTTGCAGTTGCTCTGAGTTGGGGTGCATGAGTTGCCCCAGTCACTGTGTCAGCAGATCTAGAGTGTGATGAACACTGTGGTAATTACCCTTGGTCAATTCCATTAAAAGATAGAACCAACTTTGCCTGGGCCAAAAAGGGGTCACTACACTGATCTTTGGTAATTCATTCTGAATTTTCAGAAGTACCTTGGGTACCAATGGAAATGGAGGAAACACATAAAAGAACATTCCTGATAAGGGAATAAGAATGTGTCTGTCTTCCAGGCATGTCTGTAAGTATGTTGCAAACAGAATTGTTCCAACTGTCTGTTTTGTAACGAGAAGAACCTCCTGAGTTTTCATTCATGAGTGTCCATCCAGGATCTGTTTAGTCTGTCTGCCACTATATTTTGCTCTGATGGGAAGTATGAGGCCTAAAGTGTTAGAGATTGCTGGAAGACTAGCTCCCAGGTCATCACTGTCAAGTACAATGATAGTATAACCTTGTATCCCATTGTTTCTTCAGACACCACATGATTGTGGCATTGCCTGTGACCAATAAAAGGGGACCTAGAGGCCATAAATGGTGAAAAACTTTTAAGGCCTGAATCACTTCTAACATTTATGTGCATTGTAGCATCTGAAGGGCTCCATTAGCCTTGCACGTGAACTCCCCTGGACACTGCTTCCCATTCTAAATCTGATGAGTCCATTTGAATTAACAGAACTAGGGTCTGGAAGGAGAAAGGAAGGCCTGAATTGAGAGACACCTGATCCCCTTATCCCTCCACTACTGTAGTCCTCATTTCATAAATTCCAGCAGTGGTACCTGGATCTCTATGGGATGCAGGTGCTTGGACCAACAGATTTTGAGTACCACTGAATCTTTCTCATATACAGTATAGCCAGTGATAACATGAGGATCACTGATGCCATGAGGCCAAGAATTTTGAAAAACTGTTATATGGAGGCATTTTCTTCAAGAGGGAAATCCCTGAAAATGTTCTGATAAGTCATGGCTTTGTCTTCTGATAGAGAAAAAAGGATGGGCTTTCTATCTGTCATATACCCCAGGAAGACAATTCTTTGAGACAGGACTTTTCTGGGTTCAATTTTAAGCCCATGTGAGCTAGAATCATTTAGACCTTGTTTAATGACTCTAAACACCTGAAAACAGACTGCACAAATCACCAAGTCGCCTAAGTAAAGGAAAATGTGGATGCTCTGAGTCCTGCAGTAAGAAACCACTAGAGTCAGACACTTTGTGAATATTCAAGGTGCAGTAGATTGCCCAAAGGGTAATGCAGAAAACTGATAATGTGATCTAGACACAGAAAATCTTGGATATTTCTGGAAGTTGGGAGTAATTGAAATGCAATGATAAGCATCTTTCCGATCTAAAGTTGCCATGAAACAGTGGTCTGGAAGAAGGGTTAAGACCACCTGCAGGGTGAGCATGTTGGATTTTGGTATGTTCAGAAAGGTATTGAGGTATGACAGATCTAACACTGGTCTCCATGATAGCTCATTTTTGAGTATCAAAAATAGTCTGGAGTAAAATCCTTTCCCTTTTTGTAGTGCAGGAACTGGTTCTATAACCCCTGCTTGCAATGTGAAGGAGTACCAGAGAGAACACATGTGTCTAGGGTGGTGGTTGCAGGGGGATTCTCCTGAAAGGAAGAGGACTTTCTGACCATTGCCAAGAGTATCATATCTGAATTATTCTCAGCACCTTTTTGACTGAACTGTTTGTGAGTTAAGCAAAAGCCTGGGAAGGGGAAAGGAGAGGTGGGACAAGTGGAAGGCATGGGATGCCCATGTCTTTGCATGGTTATTCTTTAGAAGGGTACTGACCCTTCTGAACACCTTTGATATGGTTAGAAGCATTATCCTCCTGACATTTCTTCTTGGTACCCTGACTGTTGTTATGCTGGGAATTTTGTTTGTTCTGCCCTTTGAAGCTGGATGCCTTGTTAGGGGAGAATCTGGGAATATTACACATTCTAAATAACCAATGCATTAGTTTACCTCCTGCAGTCTTAGTTTCTGGGTAGGATCAGGACCAAACACCAACTCAGAGCTTACAGGAGCGTTCAAAATCTCATTTTTAAATCCTGAAACAATTCTGGTTATCTAACCAAGCATACATTCTCAGTACAACAGAAGCGACTGCATTTCTAGTAATTGTGTCCAACCCTTCCAAGACAAGTCTCAAAGCATGTTTCAAAACTTGTCAAACTGGAAACAATCTCATTCACATAACACTTCTGTTCAGCAGGCAAAGGTACTGCAAAGTCATCTAAACTGCAATCACATTGCAAAATAAACCTCTGCATAAAGCCTAGATAATATAGAATTCTAAAGATTAGATTACTAGACTGAACCACCTTTTTACCTTGAGATTCTAACTTCCCAATTTTCTCTGGGGGTGCAGGGTGAGAAGAGGTTAAGGACCACTTGTTAGATTTGGGAGATGGAGAAACCACAACTGGGTCAGCTGACAAATGAGCAAAGAGAGCTGTAAGGTCAGACTATGCCTTGCCTTTTAGGAACTGGTTCATTGGCCAATGGTGTTTTATATGCAGTTTTACAGACATCCTCTAAGGTCAGTAACAGAGGAGGAACAGCTGAAACATTTGTAACATCATCTTTAATAAAATTATAAACTCTGCCAATCTCTGGTGCAGTCCTAGATTGCTTCCAGTCAAAAATATCTCAAAACCTAACTAGTATCTGTGGAAAGGTGGACACCTGCTTTGGTATTTGAACCTGTTCACCTTACAAAGAATCACAGTGGATGGACTCAAGTGCTCCCTATTATTTGCATCAGAATCCCCATTAAAATATGTAGTCACAGACTGATCTCTAGAGAAGGCAGACCCACAATCATTCTGAAAAGAAGCATAGTCTTCAAGACTAGCTGACTATAACACACTCTTAGTTAAGAAAACCAAATCAGCCCTATATATGATAATAACCTGATTGTCTGCAGTGTGGTAACGTTTCCTTTTCTTTTTACTGTGAACTACACTAGTGGACAGACTGTCTGGGGACAGAATATTATATCTGGCAAGGGTCTCTTACCCTGGACCTCTCCTGCACCTAAAGGGTTGGGTTCTCCCAATACCTGAACCAGGCACTGGAACAGCCCTGGAGGATGTGTCTGACATGTACCACAAAGGGTTGTGGGCTCACATCAGAAGGTGATGGGTAAAAAGTTAAGTGATCTTTTGGCTGATAAAGCAACAACAGATTCACAAACCATAGGCTGAGACATGTTTCTGCTGAGTTTTTTATTTTTAGGTGCAACTGCATTTGATGACTGGCAGCTGTATCGGGACCCATCAAGTCAGAGAAAAAAACATCAGCCAGAATAATACACGAACACTATTAAGGGCTGACTAATGGTAGCAATCATAGAAAATATAAATTATGTCCACATCTAGGAAGTAGGGATAAACTGCTTAAAATAATATATCAGAAACAATTTAAAATGTGCTAAGCCTGGCTCTAAAATGTGCACAGTGTAAAAAGAATAACACCAAATAAAATTAACTTGTTCAGTTACTGTCAAAAATCAAATGTATGTCCATAAATCAAACAGGAGCCCTTTAAAACATCACAGAGAAACATTAATTAGAGATTGCCTTGTTAGAAATTCAAAACAAAAAAAATCTCCAGAGCAAATACAAATAATTTGCTATAAAATAATGAGTTAAAGATAAAAATGGCTATAGCAGTGTTAAATCAGAAAAAATGTAAAATGTCCCTGTCAGAACTTCAATATGAAACAGGTAAAACAACAGAAACAAAAGACATGATTAAAATCCAGCTCTACCTGCATGAGGCAGTCCCTATTGTTCAACTGATACTGCAGGACCTCAGTTTCTCAGTACTTACCTCTCAACCTCTTAGAGCAAAAAATCTGGACAAAGCCTAAAAAGATAGGGGACATATTTTAAATATTGCTCTTACAAACTTAGAAAGTTAATAGAGTAATAGGTTTTGCATTAGCATTACTTTTCTGAAAGAGGTGGAGTCTTAAACTCAAATGTTTGTCATTATTTAATGACTTCAATCCTCAGCTATTTGTCAGAAAAGTACAGATTTTAGGAGGAACACACCAAAAATATGAGGAAAAAATCTGGACATTCTGGAAAATCTGTACAGTTGAGAGGTATACACGTTAGAAAAGCCTCATAACTGCTGAAAAGCAGCTTTAAGGATACAAACAACACAGCAGTAATGCAATATTTCCCTGTCAGAACTTCAATATGAAACAGATAAAACAACAGAAACAACAGAATTGATTAAAATGCAGCTCTACCTGTGCAAGGCAGTCCGTATTGTTCAACTGATACTACATACAAACAACACAGTAGTAAGTTAGAATTCCCAGAGGAATTAGCAGTAGTAGTAAACAGCAAGTGTATTAAAAAAAAGTTAACACGCACTCACGCGAGCATACACACACACACACACACACACACACACACACTTTTAATAAATCAGAAAGAAAGGAATCAAAGTATATAATAATAATGAGGAAAGGAAGTTCCCAAAGGGATGTTATCCGAGTCTGGAAGCTGTAATCCACCACTGTAGGCTATTGAGGAGATTCAGCTGTATGATTCCTACAGCTGGCATTAAAAGAGTGAACTGACTTCCTTTCATAGAGATTAAGCTTCCACTGATGGGAGAGGCTTAGCCAATCCCTTGTTCCAAAGACTCAGAGTAGGGAATTGTAGTGTGGGTTTGTGCAGACACAGAACCCATATGCCACTGATACAGTGTGAACAATGAACATTAAAGTATAGATAAGAGAAAGATACTGGGGATTGCTAAATGAAAGACTAGCTCTGGTAGAGTTTTTAGTTAAGTCCAGATCAGATGTTGCTGTTAAAAAAGGGTTATGCAGGTAGGTGCATGGGTGAATGGGTGTGCCTTTTTTTCACGATGGGCGTCGGGCTGGCAACTCGGCACTGTAAAAATCCATTGCCAGTCATTAGTGGACCAGAGTTCCGCTGTGGCAACCCCTAACCAGGAAAAGCCAAAAGACAAAGAAGAAGAAGTAGGACATATAAAATATTGTATGATAATGACAAAAATCAACCAGAGGAGTTTAAAAAAGATTGGGAAGAGAGAATGGAAAAGCAATATACAAAGAAACAATGGGAGCTCACTAGTACGGCTTCCAAGTATGCAGCAAACTTCAGAAAGATTACAGTTGTTGTTTGGAAATATTTGCATAGGTATTTTTATACCATAACCAAACTTCAGAAAACGGTTTCCTCAAGTAGATAGCAAATGCTGAAGGTGAGATGAGAAACAGATGCAATTGGAAACATGCTTTTTGGAGATGTAAAGAAAAAGAAGTTATGTACCTACCATAATGTTCCATATTAGTTGTCCTCCATCTCGCCTTCCTTTTTGCTGGACAGGTTCGGAGCCAATCCTCGGCTCTGACTCGGCCATTTACTATAGTTCGAGAGCTCTTTACTGGCTCGAGGTTACCCCTTATCCCAGAATGCCCAGCACCAGCTACCCAGATCTCGTTTGAGATAGCTTACACTAGACATAATTATAGAAGATAATCCATTAATAAACCTGGATATAAAGTTAATTGTCATGGTTTGGTTGACAAGCAACTAATAAAACAAATCAGCCAGTGAAACCATTGAGAAACTCCTCTCAATCCTCGAGGAAAGGGGAAGGAGGGAGGGACACAAGAAGGAAGGCTAGATGAAGGACAACTAACATGGAATGTTATGGTAACATATAACTTCTTTATGTTAAGTTGTCCAGTCTCACCTTCATTCTTGCTGGGTGGGACAGCATCCCTAGCACCTCAATCCTGGGTGGCTCATTGGAACAGACTCTTCAGAATAATGGAACCAAATGAAGCTCTGCCCCAGGAGACCACATCTACTTTGTAATGAGAAATGAATGTATGAGGATCTGCCCAAGTAGCTGCTGCACAAATTGAATCTATGGGCAGTCTAGACTGAAATGCCACTGAAGTAGCTACTGACTTGGTTGAATGACCTTTGGGTTTTGTTGGAAGATCTTTTTGTCGCAAGTGATAGGTATGGACTATGGTGTCCGATAACCATTTCGACAATGTTACTTTAGAAACTGGAAGGCCTTGTTTGTTGTTAGAAAATGAAAGGAACAACTGATCTGATTTTCTCATTTCTTTAGTTCTATGGAGATAGAAACGCAGTTGTCTACGCACATCCAATTGGTGTAATTTCTATTCTGCCTTGTTGGAATGATTGGGGAAAAAAACAGGGAGTTCAATGGATTGATTCAAATTGTGGTTGGAACAAATTTTAGGTAGAAAAGATGGATTAATTCTCAGAGAGACCCTGTCTTTGTGAAAAACTAGGTATGGAGGGTGAATGCATAATGCATGAAGCTCTGAAACCCATCTGGCAGAAGAAATAGCAACTAAGAGTTTTCCAAGAGAGAAACTTCAAGGAACATGATGCTGCTGGTTCAAAGGGTGGCAGTATCAAGGAGGCAAGAACCAAATTGAGATCCCAAGGTGGAACTGGCTCTTTCACAGGGGGGGGGGGTCTAAGTAGAGATGTACCTCTCATGAAGGCCTTACAGAGTTTGTGAGGCATTATGCAGGAGTTAGAAACTCCGATATGAAAATTTGAAATGGCAGCCAGTTGTACTCTGATGGTAGCAGCAGCTGCACCTGAATGAAACGGTTCTGCTAGGAAATCCAAAATCTCATGTACAGGAGCTGTAAAAGGATCTAAATTCCTGGAATCTGCCCAGTAAGAGAATCTTTTCCATTTGCTAGCATAGACTTTCCTTGTATTTGTGTTATGGGAGGAAACAATAATCTCACGCACTGCTGGGGAGATATTGGAGAGCCTGGCTAGGATTGGAAGTGGAGTAACCAAGCTGTGAGCTTGAGAGATTGGAGGAATTGATGTAGCCCACCTGATTGATGAATCAGGAGGTCCAGTACTGGGGTCCGGAATCCAAGACTAGGCTATAAGGTGGGAGTGAAGGAATGGAAACCAAATCTGTCGAGGCCAATAGGGGGCAATGAGGATCATTTTGCAACTCAACGATTTTGCTTTCTGAATGACTTTTGGAATTAGGGGAAATGGGGGAAATGCATAAAGGAGTCCCTGAGACCAATTGTGGACTAGAGTGTCCCTGGGTGTCTGACCTAAAGGAGGAGCAAGGGAGAAGTAGCTGCTGTATTTGTTGTTGAGGGGAGAGGCAAAAAGATCACAGCAAGGCTGGCCCCATTTGTGGAAAATAAGATCCACAATTTCCTGTTTCAGAGACCACTCATGAGGCATGAGGATAGCCCTGCTGATCCTGTCCGCTATTACGTTGGATGTCCCAGGGATATGTATTGCTGTCAGAAAATGTTGGAATGAAATCACCCATTGCCATAGTCTGAGGGCCTCTCGGCACAAGGAGTAAGACCTGGTTCTGCCCTGTTTGTTGATGTACCAAACCACTGATATATTGTCCATCTGTATTGCAACAGTTCCGGCATGGAGAGAGTCTTGAAGAGCTTACAACGCTAGGAGCACCGCTCTCATCTCCAGGACGTTGATGTGCAAGTGGTACTTGTGAGGTTACCAAGTGCCTTGGACTGTCTTCCCTAGATAATGCGCCCCCACCCTATCAGGAAAGTGTCTGTAGTTACTGTGGCAACCGGATGGGATTCCATGAAAGGTCTGCCCTGAGTAACTAGTGGGAAGACCATCCACCAGGAAAGGTGTCTTTTGCAAGATTCCATAATTAGCATCATGTGAGACATGGGTAATTCCTGGAAGGACCATTGCATGAAAAGAAGGCACTGAAGGATTCTCATGTGAAAGCTTGATAAGGGAACTAGAAGAATGGCTGCTGCCATGGACCCTAGAGCTTGAAGAACATATTTTACATGAATTCTTTTGCTCCTCAGGAGAAGTGACACCTGTTTTCGAATAATGGAAACTCTTTCCTGAGGCAATTTTACAATAATTTTTCTTGTGTTTAGTTCTGCTCCTATGTATGTAATAGATTGAGAGGGAAACAAGGTAGATTTTTCGAAGTTTATTGTGATGCCTAGTTGAGCACATGATGTGATGGTGTAATCTCATGCTTCTATAAATTGTTGCCTGGTGGTTGCAGTGAGGAGCCAGTCATCCAGATAAGGAAACACTCAGAATCCTTGACGTCTCAGGTGAGCTGTGACTACTGCCATGCATTTGATGAATACCCTGGGAGCTGTGGTGAGATCAAAGGGCAGAGCTCTGAATTGGTAATGACTGGCCCCTAGCCAGAAGCGTAGAAATCTCCTGGACCGTCTGTCCATTTTTATATGATAGTACGCGTCCTGAAGATCTATGGAGCACATCCAATTGTCCTGACCCAGAAAGGGGAGAATGGACTGCAGTGTTATCATCTGGAACTTTTCTTTTTGTACAGACCATTGTGCTATTTTCTGTTGTGTTTTATATATGTGTATATATTTATATATATTACAATGTTTGTGTATATATATATATATATATATATATATATATATATGTATGCAGTTTGCTTGTATGTTTATATATGTATAAAATAACTTTTTTATATATATTTTGTTATTTACATATGTATATGTATTATTGATATAAATTTCAAACTTACATTCATTGTTTTATATACATATTCTATGTACTTGCTATTTCTGGGTTGGACCATGTCTGTTATTGGTTGGGGGTGTGTATATATAGTTTCATTATGCATCCATTATGTAATGCTTTTTCACTGAAGAAGACTGGGTAGCTGAAACCGGTCTGAATAAAGTATTTCATGTAAATTATACTTGATTTTTATTTACAAGTGCTTGATGTACTCTTTATGCGGGCCACTAGTGTTTTGAATTGTCTATGGTTTGGCCGTGCTTTTCCGTACGTGCAGAGCATTGGGTTGCTACAGTTTGGTGTTTGCTCTGCTGTTGGCTCTGAGTACTGGCACTGTCAGTTCATTTGGAAGATTCCCTTCCCTCTTCGGTGGATCAGCCTGGAATATTGTTTTGCACTATTATTTTTTGGATCTGTGGTTCTCCTGCAATTGCATTTGGATGCTGGATGGCCATTTCTTCGACAGAGGAATTGGAAATTGCCTTTTACTTATGGTCGATTCTTTGGGAGGCCTAAGGTGTTGTCTTTCGTTTTATTGAATGCACAATTCTTCACTTCCTTTTTTTGGGAGGATCGGATGTTCAGCCTATTGGTGTTAAGGTACTGTGTATTTTCTTAGTATCGTTATAAACGAGAAAGAAAAACGGGACTAATACATTTTGTGTAGTGAAATCTTTGGCTAATTTATCACTTTATGGATTGTGTTATACATAATTTAGCATGGCAGTTATTTGGGCAATGGTCGGAGCTTGAGGATCACCAAATTGGATGTAGAAAGGCCTATTGTGTTTCGTGAACTTCAATCAACAAATCTAAAATAACTTTAAATCCATTTAATCTTGTTTTTGGTTTGGATAGACCACAGCATTCATTTATATTTTTTTCTTTGTTGTATGCAGGGCAAGTAAGCTGCTTTTGGACATTGAGAACATGTTGACTATATTGATGTATGTATTTATTACTCTTATTGGGTGAATGGTCACTTGGCGTATTTAGGACAAGTTAGTTGCTTTTGTATATTGAGAACATCTCAACTATATCAATATAAGCATTTATTACTTTTACTGGGTCATATGATTGCTGGGCACATTAATATACATATGATTTATCACAGTCTAGCAGGAATACTATCAGTACAATAGACATTCAAAAGGATGGGACATGTGTATGCAATTTAAATGTGTAATGCTGAATATTAGATAGGAAGGGACATTGTGTACTATAGGTCTAACAATGGATTTGGACCAACTATTGAATCAACACATAACTATTGGCGATTGGAGCCTTTATGCTATAGATTTTATAATTATAGTGGGTATTCACTTAATTATAAAACATTTTTGCATTATGGCAACTTGTCAAATAAATTGTTAAAATCAGACTGTAAAAATCATTAGGCTTTTCAAAATGACAGTCAATAACACAGGATGCTCAGGTTCAAACAATATTGCTTTACTAATGTATATTAGGAGGCAAAAAACTATACAAAAACAAGTATAGAGTTTTGACTGGCTCTATACAGGAAATACCCTCAATTATATACCATTTGCAATCAGCTTTTGCCCACCTTACTGACGTGGTCAGTCACAGGGCATTTACATCACTTATAGTCCATAATACTTCATTCATAAGAAGATGCTTAGGTAATGTTTTTAAAAACTTTCCCATGAGAATAACACAGCCTTGCGAGGCACCTGGCCCATTACAATGTCTTTCTGTAGATGTTACTCTTTCCAAGGCTCTTAGATTAGTTCGGAAACAATGGTCGGTTCTTTTCTTAATACGTTCCTTTGTCTCTCTGGTAGCAGCTGTACACTATCTCTGATAGTGTTCACAAGGCCATCCTTCTCAGTGGAAGGAAGAAAGATATACATGCATACATATTTATTTCTCTCTGACCCAGCAGATTATAGTTACTGAAGGACATAAGCTTGCTGAGCTGGCTACTGCCAGGGTCAGGGGTTAACCATACTGCAGCTGAATTTCAAGCAATTACATGCAAGATCATTTCTACTGCCATATTGTTAAATAGAATCAAATGCATTACATATTATACTGTTTCTAAATTCTGCACTACATATATGTTTGAGTACATATTCTTCTAACAGTTTATATATGTCTAAGTACATATTTTTCTAACATTCTGTATATGTTTAAGTACATATTCTTCTAACAGTTCTATATATGTTTAAGTACATATTTTTCTAACATTCTCCCTCCTATTAATGCTTTTTATTCTATTCAGAAACATAAACAACATTATTTCATTCCCTAGTCTCTTCCTCTCCGGAACTTTCAACCAGGCAAGTCATTTGTTTTATATTTCAGAAAGAATTTCATTTGGTATCAACAGGTTTAATTCCAGGTCTTGATACATAGTCTCAGTTACAGATACATCAACAAAATCTCTAACTAATCTTTTCACACAAGGTATCCCGCAACAAACACATGCTCCCAATATGAGCAAAACTACACAAATAGCTATCAAAATATTCATTAGGATTGAACCCCACCCCCCAAAAAGATTCTGGAAACAGTTCGTCAGTGGGTTTGGGCCTGGTTCCGCCATTGCTGATACTTGCTGAATTACCTCTAGGTGGTCATTGATTTCATGCTCATTGTCTGGGATATACGCACAGCATTCTTCTTTGATAAGCGCGCATGTACCAACTCTCGCCACTAGGGTGAAGTCAAGAGCCATTCGGTTCTGTAATACAACAGTTCTCATTGCATTCAGTTCATCAGTCACAAGTTCGAGAGCAGAAAAAGTCGCATTACTCATTACTTCGAGAAGTTTCGACAATTTTCTCAATTCCCAGATCGATTTGACTGCTCCATAGGCTGGGATTATTCCAGCCCAGGATATAACACTGTCACTCAAGTCCATATGAGTCAACTTCTCTTTATTCTTCACGGATGAATGATCTTTCCAATCAGCTTCGATTTTACCCACTGGATTAGCAGGTTTTTTGACTGTGTTCCCAGTTTTTTGAGCTATATCTCTCACATTCCGTATCTTACCCAGAGGCAATTCTGCAGTATGTCTTATTGCTGGAACCAGATAACCCAAAAAACAACTGCCGGACCAATTCTCAGGTAACCACTTATATGCTTTTTTCCCACAAACAAAATAACAATTTTCTACTTTAGTACTGATGCGGGTTAGCTCTGAATGAAACATTTTCCTGTCTATAACAGACAATTGTTTATACAATTCAGGATTTTTCTGTACATCTTTCAATGTTGTTTTCATTAAGCTCAAATACGAATCATAATTCGTGCTACAACTAGTACTCTGATCTTTTGCTTTTATATAACATTTATAAGACACAGTTATGTTGCAATTACTCCAACCAACTTGGAGCGTATCATTTTTGTAAAAACAAACAATTCCCTTTTGTGTAACAGGTAAATACAGTGCCACTTTGTCCTGTGATCTCACAGAACCTGTATCAAAAAGTAAATTCTCCCAAGTTTCATTTATCCCCAAAGGGACAGCGGACATCAAAAGTCCTCCATATGCTGTAGGTATGGCTGTACAAACCCAACAATTTGAAATGTTCATAGTCTCTACATACACACGTTTCATAGCTAGGTACGTGTTAAAGTTCGGATGCCAATCTGTGGCCAGTCCATCACGTTTCGTTATTTTTATCTGTGTAGTTATTTGCAGGAAAACCCCCAATAAAAGAAAAGTCACTACTAACATGGTTAATAAGTGTATGATCAGTAAGACAGTAAACCAATGTCTTTGGGGTTGCTTTGTACTTTTATACACTCTGCCCTTGGCCATTCTGTTTTTGTGATATATCAGCTACAAAACCTTTGTCTAACTGGAAATTCTTTACCGGCTTGCAGTGAGTCAGGTGAACCCAGGACGACCTCTCCGCAACCTTTACTGCAGTAGGCGTTGCTAACAGTACTTGGTACGGACCTTCCCACTTAGGACTCGTCCAGTTTTTCTTTTTGATGACTTTTATCCATACCCAGGATCCTGGGGCTAGCACTGCGTCCGGTTTTGTCTGTTCTTTATCTGAAAAAGAGTTTAACTGAAAAACAGTCTTATTGGTTAACAATCTTTTCATGTAACTGGCTAATGAGCCATCGACCTCCAGCTCTGCAGGCATAAGAGCTTTCCACTGGGGCACATAATATGCCCTTCCAAATACTACTTTAAAGGGAGTCAAGCCCTTTACATTTGGAACTGTTCTCATGCTCAGCAATGCTAGAGGTAAACAGTAAATCCAATTCTTCTGAGTCTCACTCATCAACTTCCTTAACTTATTTTTCAAAATCCCATTGTACCTCTCCACCAGTCCTGCTGACTGTGGGTGGTAAGCGCAGTGATTCCTCAAGGAAATCCCAAAAAATCTCCCAAGTTGCTGAATTGTCTGATTGACAAAATGTGTCCCATTGTCACTATAGATCCTTTCCGGTATGCCAAATCTAGGAATTATTTCCTTTACTAGGGCCTTTGCCACTGTTGCTGCATCCGGATTCCTGGTTGGAAAAGCTTCTACCCATTTTGAAAACATATCTATGATCACTAAACAGTATTTCTTTCCTTCACATTTATTCAACTCTATGAAGTCCATACAAATAGTATGGAACGGATATGGTGGTGTAGGGAAACTCCCTTGCTTCGGTTTACTTCCTCAATCCACCTGTGTACTTGAGGAATACCCAACTGTCGTTGCTTTTTCGTCTGACCCTCTGCGTCAGATTTTAACTGTTTCAAAAGTCTCACTAATGAAATTTTGTCTAATTTACCATCAAATTCATACTTCTTAACCCATTTTGTAAAATATCTCACATTATCTGCTCTTTGCAATTGCATATATTTCGCATCATCCGTCAAAGGCGGATCTCGCGATCTTTTAGTGCACTGATTTCCCATGTCTAAAAAAAGACTGTTACGTAACCCTTCTCTTGTACCACGTGGTATCTTTTTCCCTATATCCACAGTAGTGTCTAGAATGACTGTTTACTTTGCTTTGTTTTTTTTCCTGATCTATGAGTCAACATACAGTACTTCAATATGTTCTCGTCCTGCTATCACAAATCTCAATAACAGTACAGTGTAACCTGGTCCCTGATCTAAAACAAAGACAAAGAGGGAAACTCTTCTTACCTGAGCCTCCCGTTTATGACTGCACGTTTTCTTCTTGGGATCCAGTTTTCCGCTTTTCAGCCACAGATCAGAAAGTGGGCAGCCTCTTTACACACGACATTTCAGTCGGAGGTCTTTTCACTCAAGAAGAACCATTGGTTTTGGCAGCTTCTTCTGCGCAGATTTATTACCACCCATGCACTCTGACCTGCAGCTTACCAAGGGAATTCCGGCTTCAGAAGGACCAAAATGTCAAATAAATTGTTAAAATCAGACTGTAAAAATCATTAGGCTTTTCAAAATGACAGTCAATAACACAGGATGCTCAGGTTCAAACAATATTGCTTTACTAATGTACATTAGGAGGCAAAAAACTATACAAAAACAAGTATAGAGTTTTGACTGGCTCTATACAGGAAATACCCTCAATTATATACCATTTGCAATCAGCTTTTGCCCACCTTACTGACGTGGTCAGTCACAGGGCATTTACATCACTTATAGTCCATAATACTTCATTCATAAGAAGATGCTTAGGTAATGTTTTTAAAAACTTTCCCATGAGAATAACACAGCCTTGCGAGGCACCTGGCCCATTACAATGTCTTTCTGTAGATGTTACTCTTTCCAAGGCTCTTAGATTAGTTCGGAAACAATGGTCGGTTCTTTTCTTAATACGTTCCTTTGTCTCTCTGGTAGCAGCTGTACACTATCTCTGATAGTGTTCACAAGGCCATCCTTCTCGGTGGGAGGAAGAAAGATATACATGCATACATATTTATTTCTCTCTGACCCAGCAGATTATAATTACTGAAGGACATAAGCTTGCTGAGCTGGCTACTGCCAGGGTCAGGGGTTAACCATACTGCAGCTGAATTTCAAGCAATTACATGCAAGATAATTTCTACTGCCATATTGTTAAATAGAATCAAATGCATTACATATTATACTATTTCTAAATTCTGCACTACATATATGTTTGAGTACATATTCTTCTAACAGTTTATATATGTCTAAGTACATATTTTTCTAACATTCTGCATATGTTTAAGTACATATTCTTCTAACAGTTCTATATATGTTTAAGTACATATTTTTCTAACACAACTACATGTCATCCTGATACTAATGTGTTAGAATACGGCTCTGATTAACATTGGGGCAAAATTGGTGATATTTTGGCTATTCTGTTAGGATTTTTTGATCTCTGTGACAACTATAGTGCAATAATATCGAAAAATAATGTTGTACATGCATATAGCAATACCTAGCTGTTAGTACTAACAGTTATCAATGGTCTGAAAGTGGTATAGATATGTATATGTACCATTTCTAATGTGCTTGATGTTACTTATGAAAGCTGACTGCATCATAGTATATTGGAATTTCTTTTTGCTTGCTTAACTTTAATCTATGCACTTTTAAGCATATATCAGGTAGTAGCTATGTTGTGAAGAGAAATAGCAATAATAGAAGGGGATATACCTAGTATTTAAAGAAACAACATCAGCAGATGGAATGCTTTGAATTTATAGTAATCAACCAACCTTTTCTATGTCTGAGCTAAATAACCAAGTTGATATAGCAATCATTGTCAGCAAGAACAGTAACAATTGATGGGTCTACTTAATACTGTGCACAGAAATAATAACAGCACATTGAACGTATTCTGTCTTTATAAATGATTTGGCACCTCATATTTTAGGGCCAAAGTTATGTGCATATGTTAACTATTGTTAAAATCAGTAACAATTGTTTGCTATCATATCTATTATTGTGAAAAGAATAACAGTAGATAATGGACGTTTTTCACTCACATTAACAACTCAGTACCTTTGAATTAGGGTTAAACACCTGGAGTGATATCATATATATTTATGGTTTGTCTAAATGTTTCATCCAGGCATCTACTGATGTGTATTGTCTGTTGGAGGATTTGTTTGGGTCTATTTTCTACTCATGGCCCTTTCTGAATAGTGGGGTTCTTGTGACTGCTCTACTGGTATCAATGTTTAAATGACTTTATGTATAGGAACTTCCTTAGACACCCCTTGGTGACTCGGTTTTGTCTCTGCTAATATTAGTTAGTAGTATTACTGTGTTTCCCATAATTTTGGATTTTTTCTTTGATATTCAGCCCCTTTCACAGCCACCTTTAATTGGATAAGCCTCATTTTGCCTTAAATAAAGAGGACTAGTACCAGAATAACTTACATTAATATGGATCTGGAGAGTATTCTTAGTGGATTATGTGCCGATAGGGATGATATTGGAGTATTTGGCATAGATATCAGACCAGGCGGTAACCAGAATGGCTCCAAAATTATCCTACAGATGGATGTAATATTACTTTTAACAAATTAGGCAAGGGCTTAAAAAATTTACGTGCCAACATTTGGCACCTTAGACTTTTTAGAGCATACATGAACAGAGAAATAGCACCTAGAGGTCACAGAATTTGCCTTCACCCCTTAGTTGGTAGATCGGAGGATAAACTGACTAGGGAATGGAATTTAGCTTTACAACAGGCCTCAGTGATGTTTGTTAACATTCTAACATCATATTATGAAAGGATGGTGGACATCAATTTGACAGAGGTGAAAACCTTATGTGAAGATTGCAAAAAATATGAGGCTTAACCACTGTACGCCATTTCTCTGAATATGCTTTCTAAGGAGCTGGCCATCTATGAAAAACAAACTTGAGATAGAAAGATTAAAAAATTTAACAGAGACATAACCGATTACCAAAGGGGTCGTCCTTTTGAATTTTCGAGAACGGAAAGATTTTCTGATACCAACAGAGCTGCCAGCATCAACACATCTAGGAAGAGACCTAGATCTATTTTAAAGAGAACAGACAACTCATACATCAGTACATCAGGGAAGGAATCTTCCTTTACAGACAATGACAGTGTCAGCACTAGAGAATCACCCGTTCGTAAAAAGTGTAATGCACCACACCCTTTAGATGTGGAGTGAAGCAGCGTGGGTGCCGCAAACATAAACATGGTGGTAGGAATAAACTCAGTGGAGGGTTTGTTACAGACCATTTTGAAATAACTAGGAGTGCTGGCCAGAATGTGTTAAACCTATTTGATGTAATACTAACTGATGACAAACTCGATTATTGAATAAAGGTCTTGGCTTTGTACCTGGATTCTTTGTTGATGAATACAGTACAGTTACTGATATCTTTCAATTTTGTCGTAGACTTAATCTTAGACTATTTTTTTCAGACAATAACTCTCAAAGATCTGATGAATTCAGGTTTCACAAATCTGACTTTCAACCACCAATGAACAAACATTTTTCATTCTTCTTACAAGCGGTATTAAGAGATCTTCATTTTCCACATAGAGAATCATGCATTTTGAGTCACAACCTTTCCTCAGAGGAAGCAGCTGCCTTGGAACAACTCAAAAGCAACCATACCATAGTTATCTTACTAGCTGACAAAGGAGGGGCTGTGGTCATCAGGAATATGGGATACTATCGAAATGAGAGTAGGGGACAACTATCCAACCCAAGATGTTATATGTTAATGTCTATAGACCCAACCCCCGTATTCGAGAGAGAGATTGATACGTTTATCAATCAGGCAGTGGAGGAAGGTATTATTATATATCTACTCAAAACCATCTTACCGTAGCAGATCCGCAAAAACAAATATATTTATTACCTAAAATTCACAAATCACTCACCCGGCCTCCAGGCAGACCTATTGTGTCGGGTATTGGTTCTCTGACTGAACCCCTGTCGGTACTTCTGACCAAGTATTTAAAACCACTATTGACTTCAGTCAGAGCTAGGATTCAAGACACTACACAATTTCTCAAAATCATATCAAACACACAACTAGAGCCTGGATGGTTGATGTGCACCCTGGATGTAAAGGCATTATATACTAGTATCCCCATTGGGCTGGTTTACAAGCTTTACATTATTGGTTGGAACATGCTGCCTTGTACCCCCTGGCTTCAATACTCTACTGGTATGTATGGCAGAACATGTCTTGAACAAAGATGTCTTTTACTTCCAGAGTGAATGTTATTGGAAGTTACAGGGCACTGCTATGGGGGCTTCTTTTGCCCCCATATATGCGGATCTGTTTATGGCTTTTTTTGAGGAATGCATGATTTATGATCCCCTTCATAACATCTACCAAGTGGAAATAGATATCTGGCGCAGATATTTGGATAACTGCTGGATGGTGTGGCAGACAGATGTGGCATATTTACAGGAAGTTTTGGAATATCTTAATGATAATTTGTGGGGTATTGAGTTTACTCTTACATCACATCATGACAGTAAAAATGTTTTGGATGTAACTGTGTATAGGAACGAGGATCATACTCTTAGTACAAAGACGTTTCGTAAATATCCACAATACAACAGCTTGCTCTATGCATCTAGTATGCATCCCCGCCACACCATCCGCAACATTCCAAAGTCACAATTTATGCGTATTAAAAGAATCAGCTCATCTACACGGGAGTTTGAACATGCCATACAGGATTTGTGTAACAGGTTTTTGGCTAGGGAATACAGAGAGTCTGATATTGCCATTGCCAGTGATTGGAGTTCTGCTCAGGATAGGCACACATTGTTGGAGTATAAACAACGTAAGCCAACACAAGAAGGTCAAAATCTTAGGTTTGTGACCACCTATGGATGTAATAATAACGTCATTAGAAATGTGCTAGATACTCATTGGAATATACTCATGGCCAATGACCAACTTAGGGAATGTTTGGGCCCCAGATGCCAATTCTCTTATAGACGTGGAAGAACTTTAGGTGCTCATTTTTTGCACTATAAGCATAAGGAGAGTGGGGGAGCAGTATACAAACAATTGACCATGTCTGGGGATCAATTATTGAGAATGTTCCCTTGTGGACATTGTGGATCATGCCAATTTGTGAGTAAATTAAAACAATTTACTAGTGCAAACACCAGCACGGTATATGATCTCAGGGTCTTTGGCAATTGTGCCAGTAGCTGGATAGTATATTTGGGCAGATGTAAATGTTCTGCTTTTTATGTGGGCCAAACGTCACACTCATTGAGAATTAGGATGTCGGAGCACAGAAGTGATATCCGAAACAAAAGGGAAACAGATGCCCTATACAGATATAGTATCAAACATGCCAATGCTGATTTCAGGTTTATGGTAGTAGATAGAATTATTGGAGACAGGAGTAACCAACAAGGCTGTCACACTATCCTTAATCACAAAGAAAAATATTGGATCATTCATTTAGGAGCGCTATTTTCCCCAGGACTCAATGACCACTTATGAAAGACACCACAGATCATTGTGCTATTTTCTGTTGTGTTTTATATATGTGTATATATTTATATATATATTACATTTTTGTGTGTATATGTATATATATATATATATATATATGTATGCAGTTTGTTTGTATGTTTATATATGTATAAAATAACTTTTTCATATGTATTTTGTTATTTACATATGTATATGTATTATTGATATAAATTTCTAACTTACATTCATTGTTTTATATACATATTCTATGTACTTGCTATTTCTGGGTTGGACCATGTCTGTTATTGGTTGGGGGTGTGTATATATAGTTTCATCATGCATCTATTATGTAATGCTTTTTCACTGAAGAAGGCTGGGTAGCCGAAACCAGTCTGAATAAAGTATTTCATGTAAATTATACTTGATTTTTATTTACAAGTGCTTGATGTACTCTTTATGCGGGCCACTGGGGTTTTGAATTGTCTATGGTTTGGCCGTGCATTTCCGTACGTGCAGAGCATTGGGTTGCTTAACTAGTGGGGAGACCATCCACCAGGAAAGGTGTCTTTTGCAAGATTCCATAATTAGCATCATGTGAGACATGGGTAATTCCTAGAAGGACCATTGTGTGAAAAGAAGCCACTGAAGGATTCACATGTGAAAGTGTGCTAAGGGGACTAGAAGAATGGCTGCTGCCATGGACCCTAGAGCTTGAAGAACATATTCTTTTGCTCCTCAGGAGAAGTGATACTTGTTTTCAAATAATGGAAACTCTTTCCTGAGGCAATTTTACAATAATTTTTCTTGTGTTTAGCTCTGCTCCATTTTTAGGATAGTATGTATCCTGAAGATCTATGGAGCACATCTAATTGTCCTGACCCAGAAAGGGGAGAATGGACTGCAGTGTTACCATCTGGAACTTTTCTTTTTGTACAGATTTGGCTAACCTGCTGAGATCCAGAATTGGTCTCCAGTTTCCTGTCTTTTTGGGTACTAAAAAGAATCTTGAGTAAGTTCCGGATCCTACTTGGTCTGCGGGGACTTCCTGGATGGCTCTTTTTTCTAGCAGTCTTGAAACTTCTGTGACTGCCTGATCCCTTAGATTGGGTGGAACATCTGGGATGGATTTTTTTGAAACAAAAGGGGGTTGAAGAAAGGGAATCTTGTAACCTCCAGATATAATGGCTAGTACCCATTTGTCTTTTGTAATATTTTGCCAGGCGGTTGGGTACAATGAAAGCTTTCCCTCGACTGCCTCCAGAGTTGAGCAGTCGGGCACCCCTTCAGGGAGGTTGATAGGGTTTGGAAGAGAACGTATCTCTGTCACCCTGATTTTGCAGACCCCCTCCCTCTGCCCCTGGGAAAAATTCACCATGTGTATCAGGCAAGGGTCCCTGGGATTTTTGAAACCACATCTTTCCACCCTTCTGATCTTTTGGGTATGGTCTGCTAGGAGTGGAAAAACGGACTCCTGCATCAGAGAGCGTCTTGCCTTCCTGCTGGCACATGGTAAATGTGTCTTTCACTTGAGGCCCAAAGAGAGAGGAGCCATCAAAGGGGGTATTGGTGAAGGGCGCTCTGAAAGGTTCCGCAAACTGACACAGCTGCAGCCAAGAATGTCTCCTAAGAGCTACTTCTGTTCCTGCAGCTCTTCTTGCTCCATCAGCTGCATATGAAATAAGCCTCATGGAGGAGTTGACTACTAAATTAAGAGTCGCAAGCTGGGTAGCTACCTTGGCTGAAGCTTCCTCAGCTGTAGGATCTTGTAGGGTATCTCCAAGCTCTTTTAGGAGATCCCTCTGAAGCCTAGTAAAATGGGAAAGAATTCAGGGACCTAAGGGAGAAGGTCACTGAAGAAAACATTCGCTTCCCATATCTGTCCATCGTACGAGAGTCTTTATTCGGTGGATGGACAGATGAGGAGGTTTCAGCTAACTCTCTCTTTGTGGCTGCTGCTACCACCGTGGCATCAACTGGGACCCCTTTACTTAGAAATTGTTTGTCTTGGGGAGCTGTGATGAATTTATTGGGTCTCCTCTGGACAGGTTCCATGGAATCTGGAGCTGACCACACGTTTCGAGACACTACAGACATGAGTGGATCAAAAGGCAGAGACACCCAGGAGGTGGAAGGTCAGGAACCAAATGTGTCCAGATATACAGACACATCCTTGGAGGGGGCTAGAGAAGTCCAACTATGCCTCTGCCTGAGAATCTCAAGGATGTCCGAAAAGGAAACATCTACAGAGGGGAACCTTGGGGACCCCTCCAATTCATCCAGGTCTGTATCTGAGGTGACAGACTCAGAGGAGTCTAGGTGCTTCCTCTTGCACTTCTTCTTCCGGGGAGCCTGACAGAATGCTCTGGGGAGGCTTCAAAAGAAGAGGGTTTATTTAGTGGGGTACCCTGGGGCATAGGTTCCCCACACTTTGGGGCTGGAGGAGGAGCAGAGGTTGTCACAGGCACTGAGGGGGATGGAGCCGATGGAACTGATAGTGGCGCCATCTGTGGGGACAGCACTCTCTGCATGACCTCGAAGGTGCCATGGTCTCAACACAAGGAGGGCTCGAGCTTTGAAGAGACCAGAACACCACCCTGCACCGAGGGTGATGGCTCCAAGGCCAATGTGGGAGCTGAGCTCAACTGAGCCGATGTTCCGAGAGGGAGAGCAGGGTCAGACAAGGCTCCGATGACACTTCCCCCCTCAGAGCCGACGAGTGTGCTTCAGCGCCCAGATACCTCGATGGGTGGAAGAATCAAGGTAATCGGAGCCAGTGTCGGAGCCAATGAGGATGTCATTGGAGCCGAAGGAACCACTATCGGAGCGTCCATGGACTCCGGCTCCGAACTAAGTATAGTCGGAGGAGGAATCGAAATTGAAGCAGATGGAGCCAAAGTCTGTTGAGGTGGGCTCGAAAGCATTTTAGCAAGGGCCTGTGACTTAAGCAACCTACTGACCACTCTCTCCACATCCTGATCCGATAACCTCGAGGATCGAGAGGAGTGGGAAGATGAGCGATGACTGGATTTGCTTTGCAGTAATGGTGATTGTGGCACCAAGCGAATCGGCTCCAAAGAAGGAGACCTAGCTCTTTTGTGGCTCTGAGATGGCTCTGAGGTAACAGTTGGAGCCGACAGAGGGGTAGTCTTGTCACACTTGGTTTGTCAAGCTCACAGGTCAGTTCCGAACATGGAGCCAATGGCTTGACTGGTTTTAAAGGTTTCACTGGCTGAGATGCTTTAGCCAGAGAATCCTGTTTTAATAATCCACAGAGGATAAGCTTGTTTTTCCACTCCTACAAGACCCTGGACTAAAGGCATGACAAACAGCACAAGAGTTTTGCAGGTGCAGAGCCCCCAAGCAATAAACACAACTAGTGTGCCCATCTGTCAGAGACATCCTCTGACAGCATGAGTCACACTTTTTGATCCCTGAGTTTTTAACTTCCTTAGACATACTAAGAAAAAAGGAAGGAAGTACCACACAAACGGACACACTACAATAACAAATATTATATTGATAAAACCTTAAAAGGAGAACCTCTAACTTAAATGGCTGTCCCTAAAGATGAGGGGGACTCTCTAATTTAAACGAGTTCGGGAAACAACAGAAGGCCTAGTGATTAAGGAGCGACGGCCAACACAGCACAAAACAAACAGAGCAAAGGTGAGATAAGGGGTTTAGGATTAAATAACTTACAAACTACTAGTATAAAAGTGAAGAAAATACTACTTTTCAAGTAAACTACCGAATTTTAAGAAGAAAAAAAAAGTTATACTAAACCTGAGCCAGTATTGACGCAACCTCGCAGCTGAAGTGCCAAATGAGATCTGGGTAGCTGGCTCTGAGCATTCTGGGATATGGGGTAGGCTCGAGCCAGTAAAGAGCTCTCAAGCTATAGTAAATGGCAAAGTCAGAGCCAAGGATCGGTTCCGAACCCATCCGGCAAGAACGAAGGCGAGAATGGACAACTTAACATCTGGCAGATTTTTAAAATTCCTTATAGAGTACTTTGTCAGAAATGTTGAGAGAGAAAATGGTTTTAACTAAGGAAACTATTCATTTGAGCTTGGATATAGGATCAGACTTGCCCTTTACTAAGCTTGAATCTATAGGCTGTCAAAAAAAAAAAAATTTGGAAAACGGAAAGCACATGTAAATCATGTGTAGGTGAAGCAGTGAATAAAGAAGATAAAAGAACTGGATGTGAGATCTGTAGAAAAGGAACATAGCAAATTAAATGTAGAATAGTGTTCAGCAGAAGGAGTGAAACCTTCAGGAATGCAGGAAATTATTTTTATTTATTTTGTTATTTATTTATTTATTTAACATTTGTTAACCGGGAAAGTCCAACTTGGAACAAAGCCAGTTTTCAGTGGAGGCCCAGGAAGAAATGCTCCAGACACATGTCTTTGTAACGTGGGAGGAAACCAGAGCACCCAGAGGAAACCCACACAAATGCAGGGAGGACATGCAGACTCTGACAGAAGGCACTCTAGCCGAGAATCGAACCAGAGAACCTCTTGCTGTGAGTCAACAATGCTACTGCTGCACAACTGTGCCATCCAAATTAGCAATTTATGTAACAATCAAGTAAATGAAAATTGTAAAAAAGAAGCTATATATATATATATATATATATATATATATATATATATATATATATATATATAGTGCATGAAAACAACAAAAGAAATGACATTATGATTCTTCTTTTATGTTGCTGTATACGTACCTATGTTACTTTTTAAAATGTCATGTTTAATAAAGATATTTAAATAAAAGATTTGTATTTGCTGTTTTGTTTTACCTACAGCTGATTTACAAATAATTAAAAAAAATTGCTCTGCAGTACATAGGTGGGAGTGTTATATTCATTCTTTGGTATGGTGTGCTGAGGACCTGTCCTTGTTGCTCTATTCAAATAACTATTTCAGGACAGCTACTGATGAGTGTCTGCCTGCTATGAAATGCAAATTACTATGGCTGCCAAAGAATGGCTATTGAACAGCTGTCTCGAAGGATTTTCAAACCAAACTTGTTCCCGTAGATGATGCGCAGCTCATAATGAATGTGTACTGCTGAGCTGTCAGTGGTTGTCCACCTTTTTAAAAAGTAATTTACTTTTGTTGTATAAAGATGGTAATATAATATATTCACTTCACTGTAGTGAATCACTGTACGACATGATAAAATATCAATGTCTGTATGAATTTGGGTTGTCTCAGCAAATGGAACAAGTTAGAAATACTAATCAGCATGCTTTAAGTTGTGAAGAAATCTGTGAAGGTACTGCTTTGTTTTTAGTATTAACAGATGAAGCAGACCTCTGGACAAATCTTGCCTCAGGGTTGTAGCAACTGTAATCTTTATACATGCACATCCACTGCAGCATACTAAATATACTGGCTACTGCGGTGACAGGAATGACAGCTATCCACAGAAATCACATATTTCATTGGAAGCCTCTTGTTTACTAGACATCTGGGAAGTTTCATACCAACTGGCATATATTCCTTTTATCGCTATAGCAGATTTATATACTGTCTATCCTCTTGTAGCATGTTTATGGCTTAGTCTTAAGCTCTTTGTTTTTAAAGTATAACCATAGAATCCACTTATGTTGAACTGACAATATCAGAAAAAGGGGTGAAACATGGCATGTCTACAGTTAGTGTGGTTTGGTGTTATTGGCCTAAATGCAACAATGAACGCTTAAGTGAAAAGTCATGGGCATTTTAAAGCACTGGTATGTCCTTACATGGTCATATATATATATATATATATATATATATATATATATATATATATATATATATATATATATCTCACATTGGCCTCTACTACAGGATGTTTAAGGTATTAAACGATGAAGACACTTGCTTAGCTGGGTATTTCTAGGAGTTTTTACTGAATGGTGTGTGTGTGTGTGTGTGTGTGTGTGTGTGTGTGTGTGTGTGTGTGTGTGTGTGTGTGTGTGTGTCACTCAAAAAGGTAGAATCGCATTTTTGAGAGAGGATTTTATGGGTACCCAAAAAAGAGAGAATACACAAATAAGTGCTCATTTGTGTGAGTCACATATGGTTAAATGTAGTTTTATATAGTGTAGATCAGGAGGACTGTGCAGGAAAATTAATATTTGAATGAAAAAGTGGTGGATGTGAAGATGTGTAAGTGTGTTATAGTAGTTGTTATGAATATGCAAGTATATTTGGGTTATATTTAGTGTAAGGGTTAGATAAGGGGATAGAGTCAGTGTTGTGCCTGTTTGTGTTGTCTGTATTCTGTGTCGTTTTGACTTTTGTAGTAGTGCTGTTAGGAAAAAAGGTTTCAGTAATGTAATATATAGGGTAAAGGTTAGGGACTGGGGAAGGGTTAGGGTTTCAGTTAGGGTTAGCACATGAGTAAGTTTGTGCAGGGGGCCGAAGTAGATTCATTCCAACCTGTGTTGTCCTCCTGGAAGGTGGAAATAGTAAGTAGACTTACTTGTCTTGTAACTTTCTATAATACTTCACACACATTTATATGTCTCGCTATGTCTGTTTTGTATCTCTCTCTCTATATATATATATTTATATATATATATATATATATATATATATATATATATATATATATATATACACACACATATAAATTAATTCATTTTCTGATACCCACTTGTTTTGCTAAGGGTAATAGGGGAGGCAAGAGTCCCAGCACTTACTAGGCATTAGACAGATAACTAATTCTGGTCACGGTACCAGTGTATCACAGGACATGCCCATTCACACACAAACACACACACACACACACACACACACACACACACACACACACACACACACACACACACACACACACATACACACATGCATACTCACTCAGCCTACATAACATGCAGTTTAGAGGATCACCATTTCACATATGTATGTTTTTGCGAATGTGGGAGGAAAACGGACCAACTAGTGAAAATTCACATAAACACAGCTAAGCCATGCAGACTGCAGTGAAAGCACGGCAGGCAGGAACCAAAGTGTGCAGCCAAATGCATTGAGGTAATAACACAAGCTACATGCATATGTATGTTTGTCAAATATCTTTATATGGATCTAGAAATGTTTGTTTACGTGCATATATATATATATATATATATATATATATATATATATATAAAGAAGTGTGCATGAGTATATGTATATAAATATATATAAATGTCTATATATATATATATATATATATATATATATATATATATATATATATATATCTATATAGGTTCATAGGTTCATACTAGGCTATCTGCCCTAGGGCATTTGTAAGCCTAGCCAGAGTATGTTTGGCTTTCGCCACCCATTTTAAATTAATTTTGCTATGCCCTTTTTCGAGGTTAGTATACTGTGTCTCTGTCTAACAGTGACACAGAAGTGATACCCGGGGTAAACCTATGATCTCCCATCCACTCATCAAGATTCCTCTTGAAGAGAGTCAATGAGGGACTCTGCCTAACCTGGACTGGGATTTTATTCCATAGTGAAGGGAGCCTCTGGGTTATGAATCTGTCCCTCCAGCATGTCCTATTTATTTCAGTACTGAGGTTCAAGTCTCTCAAGCGTGTAGCTCGATGGGATTTGGATTTTTTGAGGTGCAGCATGTCCCTTAATTCCGGGTTAGACATGCCCTTATATGTCAGGCACAGGTCACCTCTGAGCAGGCGGTATGCCACTGAGTAGATCTGGAGTTTCTTTAACCGGGCAGCATATGGCATCTGTTTGAGCCCTTTGATCCTCTTGGTGAGGTACTTTTGGGGTCTTTCCAGTTTCTGCAGGTGTTTGGTAAGGTACATCCCAAAAGGGGCATTGTACTCGATTATGGGCCTGATCAGGGATGAGTAAAGAGGCACGATGACCTCCCCTAATCTAGATGTGAATCCCTTCATGATTAGGTGGGCTATATAAAATGTTTTTCTAACCACTTTGGCCACGTGGTTGTCAAATGAGAGATTGCTATCAACTTGGGTCCCCAGGTCCCTAATGACTTCTTCACTACTTAATGGATAACCACCTATGTGGTAATTTGTGGGCACTTTGTTTTTGCCAAAGGGGATGACTATACACTTTTTGGCGTTTAGCTTGAGGCCATGGCTCTGGCAACAGTTGTCTGTTTCTATGAGGCCCTTTTGGAGGATGCTTGTGTCGGCTGGAGAGTCGATTATGGCGCCCAGTTTGCAGTCATCTGTGAACTTGGTCAGCCACAGTCCTTCCGTGTTGGCCTGTACCTCTGAGAAATATATACCAAACAAGAGAGGTCCCAGGACTGAGCCTTGTGGGATGCCACTTGTAACTGGTTTGGAGTCTGACATGGCTCCAGCAATTCTAACCATGTGGGTTCTGTCCTTGAGCCAGTTTGCAACCCATCTAGTGACATAGGGGTTTATATTTAAGCTGGTGAGCTTATCTATAATGCCTGAGTGGGGTATTGTATCGAAGGCTTTTGCGAGGTCCAGATAGGCTGTGTGGACCACCTTCCCTTCGTCAATGGCCTTGGTGACTGTTTCAAAGAAGTCAACCAGGTTTAAGAGGCAGGATCTGCCCTTAACAAAGCCAAACTGGGTAGGATCCAGTGTCTGTAGGTCCCCAATATCTTTATTTATGAGGACCATGATGATCCTTTCCATAGCTTTGCAGACCAAGCTAGTCAGGCTTATGGGGCGATAGTTTCCAGGGTCCGTTGAGGCACCACCTTTGTGGAGAGGGACCACTGTTGCTGTACGCCACTCTTTAGGTACATATCCTGTAGTAAGGCTGAGATTGAACAGTAGTTTTATGTTTGGGTTTAGCTCTTCTTGGAGTTCATGTAGGACGCAGCCTTGGACACCGTCTGGTCCCATTGATGCTGTGTTTTTTGCTTTGGACAGGGCAGCTTCCACCTGAGCATCTGAGATATATATATATATATATATATATATATATATATATATATATATATATATGTATATATATATATATATATATATAAAAATACATGGAGAAATATATATATATATATATATATATATATGTATAAATAAATAAGTATATATATATATATATATATATATATATATATATATATGTATAAATAAATAAGTATATATATATATATATATATATATATATATATATATATATATATATATATAGTTCCCCTTTATAATCTCAAAATACTGAAATCTCAAATTTCAGTATCTCGAAACTATAAAGTCGAACAGCCCACAATCCCGAAACACACAATCACGGAAAATAAAATCCCGAACATACACAAACCATACACCACACAACACCTACACCATTAAAACCACAACCCACAAACTACACAATCCTACACTACATCTACACAGGGGGGCAAGCCCCCCTGCACCCCCACACCACCCTACTTATATACACCAACTCCAAGATCGCACTTACAGTAAAGAAATGCATTACTCACATGCACACATTCCACAATCCCTCACACACACACACACACACACACACACACACACACACACACACACACACACACACACACACACACACACACACACATCACACATCACACATACACAAACACATCCAACACTCACACTCACATTCATACTTTCACCTGCCTACCCTAACATTCCACACTCCCTCGCACACACACACACACACACACACACACACACACACGCACACACACACACACACACACGCGCGCACACATCACACATACACAAACACATCCAACTTTCACACTCACACTCATACTTTCACCTCCCTACCCTAACCCACACGCACAACTTACAAAAACACTCACATACACTCACTTACCTTCACTTCCGTAAAACATCCTGGCCAAACACTTCCCGTCCCATTGCTGCACTGCATAAGCGCGGATTCAAGATATTCGAATTTGCGCTTATGCACTTTTGACATTTTTGGTTTTCGCCTTTATGGTCCCGAGATACTGATATTCAAGATTTCAGTATTTTGGGATTGTAAAGGGGAACTATATATATATATATATATATATATATATATATATATATATTATAAATAATATATATATATATATATATATATATATATATATATATATATATATATATCAGAAGTCCTTCTGAGATAAAGCCCTTTTTTAGCAGAGACCCTGAGACCACTGGAGCTACTATTTAACCATAGCCTCCAGACAGGCTTTGTGCCATATGAATGGAGAAGTGCAATGGTCATCCCTCTGCACAAGAGGGGGGGCATCAATAGACCCTGGAAACTACAGATCCATAAGTCTGAATAGTTTCATATGTAAAGTCAGAGAAAGAATAATCATGGAAATGATTAATAAAGCTATGGAAAACCTTCAAACACTGGATTCTACCAAGTTTGATTTCTTCAGGGGCAGATTATACCTACTTAACCTGGCAGACTTCTTTGAGAAGGTCACCAAGGCAATGGATGACGGCAGAATGGTACATACTGCCTACCTTGACCTAGCTAAGGGATTTGATACAATACCCCACTCAGGCATTGTAAACAAACTGATGGATATAGGCATAAACCCATTTGTTATATAGGTTCATAGGTTCATAGGTTGATACTGGGCTATCTGCCCGAAGGCATATATTATTAGCCCAGCCACTTTCTGCGGTATTCCCGCCCCTTTAGTAGTTCCCTAGACCCTTATACTAGCAGCTAGTACCCTTGGCTCCTATATAGTAGTGCTGTTGGTGTGATCCCGGCTATGAACTTTCTGTTACCCATCCACTCATCAAGGTTCCTCTTGAAGAGTGATAGTGAGGGGCTCTGTCTTATGTAGATCGGGACCCTGTTCCATAGTAAGGGAAGTCTCTGTGAAGGGACTCTATCTCTCCAGCATGTTCTATTCATTGTTGTGTTGAGGTTTATATCCCTAGAGCGTGTAGCTCGAGTAGATTTGGTTTTGCTAAGATGGAGCATGTTCAACAATTCTGGGTTGGACATGGCTCTGTACGTTAGACAGAGATCGCCTCTGAGAAAGCGGTATGCAACAGAGAACAGTCTTAGCTTTTTCAATCGTGCTGCATAGGGCAACTGTTTGAGGCCAGTAATCCTCTTGGTTAGGTACCTCTGTGGTCTCTCCAGCTGCTGGAGATGTCTAGCCAGGTACATTCCAAATGGTGCATTGTACTCAATAATGGGTCTGATGAGGGAAGAGTAGAGAGGCACCATTACATCCTTAGATCTTGATACGAACCCTTTCATGATCAGATGGGTCACATAGAAGGATTTTCTAACCACTTTGGCAACATGGTTATCAAAGGAAAGCTGGCTATCTACTTGGGTCCCTAGATCCCTTATTACTTCTTCAGATTGCAGGGGGTTACCTCCTATGTGGTAGTTTGCGGGTACTCTGTTTTTTCCAAAGGGGATTACTACGCATTTTTTTGCATTTAGCTTGAGACCATGGCTTTGACACCATGCATCAGTCTCATTTAGGCCCTTCTGGAGGATCTCCATGTCGGCTGGAGACTCTATTATAGCACCCAGTTTGCAGTCGTCCGCAAACATAGTCAGCCACAGCCCTTCTGTGCTTGCCTGTACTTCTGAGAAGTATATGCCAAACAGGAGGGGCCCCAGGACAGAGCCCTGAGGCACACCACTTGTTACTGGTCTGGATTCGGACATAGATCCCGCTACTCTTACTTTATGGGATCTGTCTGAGATAGAAAGCTGTCTCTCAGATAGGACCCAGGAAGGTAGGTAAGGAAGACCACCTCTGAAAAGAGAATGGTTACTAGCATAGTCCCTCAGGGATCTGTGCAGAGTCCACTTCTTTTTGGCATTTACGTCTTGGAAGTCAAGGCCAATGTCAAGGCCTATGGCTGACCAAGTTTGCAGATGATTACAAACTTGAAGCAGTCATAATCTCCACAAGACATTAACATCTTGGAAGAAGGACCAACACAGAGACATCACTGGTGCTAAAGCTTAAAACTTAATGCATAGAAATATATAACACTCTTTCAGATGACAGCCACACTAGGAAATTACCTCCTTGATAGCACAACCCTAGGCATAGCACCACTGGTCAGGGTTTTGGGTTGGCATGCAGAGAGTTACCTGCCTTTTGATCAATATTTGTCTAAGGTGGTAAGGAAATCATTGTATTTTGCTCAACATATAAGCAAAGGCATAGCATCTAGGTGCAAGGTGGTCTTTGTTCCAGTGTATTTAGCCCTCATCAGGCCCATCAGTGAGTACAATGCCCCCTTCAGTGTGTATCAGATCAGGTTTATGCAACAAGTGAGCATCCACAGAAATTCCTCACAAAAAAAAAATACAGGTCATAAACAACATGTCTATGTAGATCACCTCAAAGTATAATGTACTCTGTTTCTTAGAGACTGCTGAGCGGCAATCTATGTCTGGCATGCAAGGAATTGTTGAATCCGACTCTGATGGACATCTTGCATATCCACAAAAAGAATAGAATCATAATAATTAAATCTAGGGATTAAAACTTTGCTTGTGAAATAAACTGAATACATTGGAAGGACAGATATATATCTCAGAGAATCCTCCTTCTCTGGAACTGTGGATGGGAAATTAGAAATAGCCCCCCCCCCCAAGTCTAGCACCTATGTTTCTAATGAACAGACGTAGCCTGTAAATGTTGCCCTAGCTTACATATACTCCTTAAAATAACCTCTAAGGCATATAAACTTGTGAGATACAATTGGGATGCTTGTCTAGGCTTATAAAGTTCCCAGTGGTTGTTAACCTAGTATGCACCTATGAAGCTATAGACTTATGCAAAGTTCCATGAGTACATTCTAATTTGACAGTGGCTATAAATCACCAAAAGTTTACAAGCACAAGAAGCAAAAGTTTACATGATATAAGTAACAATGCTTGCAAAGATATTTAAGCTAAAGTGATATAAGAGGAATTAGCATGTGGAATAGGATAAACTAGTGGAGAGAAGAGCCAATGACAAGTACAAATGCAGTGGCACTTGGACTTTTGCTAAGTTTCATTGCCACTTGGACTTTAGGCAAGTGTTTTAGGTTTTGAAGGAATGCTTGTTGATTTGATTTAGTGCACAGATCTGTTAGAATACTATTCCAGATTTTTTTAATTTGAACTGAGTAAAGTGTGTGTGTGTGTGTGTGTGTGTGTGTGTGTGTGTGTGTGTGTGTGTGTGTGTGTGTGTGTGAGTGTACATATGTTACACACACACACACACACACACACACACACACACACACACACACACACACACATGCATACATTTATACAAAACTTTCAACCAACTCAAGTTTATTCCCCGGTACCTCAGCTCAGTAGCCTTTCAGGAAGGATAACAAAAAAAAAAAAAAAAGAATAAAATAAGACAGCAATAAATGTACAGGATAAGTACATGAAACTGAAGTTTCAATTGAGAACCAATTGTATCAATAAAATAATTAATGCAGTAATGCAAGACAATGCTATACTAACATTAATCGTAAGTTTTATCATTAATGGTGAGAAAACTCTTCCAGTTACAGGTTTGGTTAACTTCCTTTGTAATGCAGACATTCCTTGACAGTTCTAATAGACTTCCAATAACAAAAAAAAAATGTTATGAAACAGTGGACCTAAAGTCATCAAGATGATCATCATGATATTCAGAAACGTCAAAAGCAAGGTGTCACACCATACTACTGTTCCTAATAAGGTTTTGTATTCTTGTTTTAAAGTAATGCTTAGTGTCACCATCATAAAACAATTTGCAAGTGCAAGAAATGGCATAAATAACTGTTCCAATGAGGCAGTTATAATGCCTTTTAACAGAAAATTTCTTACCATTGATTCATTCAGATTTGGAAACTACATAGGGACATACTGAACAACCACTACAGGGAACAGTGCCCCTGCTCGACTGAAGAGGCATACTCACATTTTCTGGTGAAGTCCAAAAGTACCTATGTGTTAATGTATTACTTATGCTGATACTGAACTGAGAAGTACTGCTGCTTAAGCAGGGGTGGATATATGTCGCCCAGCACTTGACTGAGGCAACAGTATGATCAGACAGTGCAATGAACGGAGATAAAAATAGATCTGGTTTCTCCAGTTTTCAATTTTCTGACAACATTTTGACGTAATATTTTTACTATTGTTCCTAGCACTCAACATTTAATGGACACCGTCCAGTATTCCTTCCATATTGTTTCACCATCAGTAACCTCTGTTAAAAACATTAGCGAGAGACTCTAATTTTATTATAGTTTTTTCTCAAACTACAAAGCTTTCAAAGTGTCAGAAATTCCCTATATGGTACAGAGGATACACACTGAGAAAGATGGCAACTAGTTCTAATCTATAGTAGATGCAGGATTCTGATACAGTTATGTAATAAGATGTGAACCTGAGGAAGTAATCCACGTAATATCTGAAAGAATGTCAGTGTAGAACAATACAACTAACACATGCCAAAACTGAACTTTTTATTAATAAGATAAAAGATAAATGTAACAATCACTTGGATGCCCTTTTTATAGAACTTCAGTAATGTGAGAATAATACAAGACATGGTGTGTATAAAACACACTTGTAAATTTGTTCTTGCTGAAATAAGCCCAGAACCACATAAAGATAAGCTGTTGCAAAGGACACACACATGGCCGCTTAACTACTGGTATAGCTGATCAGTAAACAGAAGATAAAGGTATTTTTAAATACCTTTATTGAATTAACACTTAGGCAAAAATATATTTATATGAAAGAAAACATGTTCACTGTTAATAATCACTATGCATCACATATATTCTTTTATACAATTATCATCAATCCAATGTTACATAAATTGTTAATTTCCTGCCTTCCTTTAAACCTCACTCTTCCTCCATAACATTATTCTGCATGTATTGTCTCCACAATTTCCATTTTTTTGCAAGTAATTTGCTTCTATCCTTTTCTAAAGATCACACTTCCATTTTTTATCCCTGTTACAATATTCACTAATTCAAATACAGTTGGTTTGTACTTTGATTTCCATTTTGTAGTAACTGTTTTTTTTGGTAGCCACCAGAATTAAACTTAACAAAGCCTTATTATCTAGGCAGTTCAGATCCTGTATCCCAGCTCAAAAAATAATGTCCTTATTTACACCCATTTGCTCACCCAATGTTTCTCACGGAGTACTCTGTGGGGAATTTTTAAAGACTGCCAACTCATTATACTCCCAAAACATATGTTCCCAGTGGGTCTACGTTTGCTTACCGAATTAAAAAAACCTTGAACTGCAAAACAACAATAGAAAAACAGTGAAGTGGAAAAGCAACGAACACCAATAACAGCAAAATAAAATACATCGAATGGCCATAGTCAGCCAACATCTTACATACAACACATCCCCCCTAACTATATATACCTACTCTGAGATCGCAGTACAATGGAGAATAGGGCAAAATTAGTAGGTTTCCCTTCACTTACCTTACCTTCACTTACCTTGTGTTACTTTCTGGTTGTTGGCCAACTATGGCAATTCCCTGAAATTATTTTCAAAATTATTGGTGTTCGCTACTTTTCCAATTCACTGTTTTACTTCTGTTCTTTTGCAGTTCAATGTTATTTTTAATTTGGTAAGCAAACATAAACCCATTCCTAGTTATCTCTTTCTTCCACATCACACCTCCAACATTTGGCATCTACCTGAGGAAAAAATTTTGGAGTCTGCTTGGGGTATAAAAATATCTATACAAACACTTCCAAGCAAAAATCATAAATCTTCAAAACTTTGTTGCATATTTGGGAGTCATACACATGTCTTCCCATTGTTTCTTTGTGAATTGCTTATCTAGTCTCTCTTCACAATGTTTTCTAACCTTGTCTGATTGATTTCTATACTTATTGTGCAATATTTTATATGCCCTGTTAATTATTTCCTTTTTGACAGCAGCTTCTCTTCTAGATTCAACTAAAATCTCTACCAGAGCAGGTCTTTTATTTAAGATTCCCCTATACTTTTTCTTTGTCTATACTCTGATATCAATCCCTGATGGGGAAGACAGTCTCTGTCCTGCAGTCCAAATGTCTTTTTGGCCTCTTCCCATTCTATTACCTTTCCCCCTCTAGTTATTTCCTTCCAGTACGGTGGTTTCTTTGTCAGTTTTCTCCAGTAAATTCCATCACCCCCTTGTCTATTCTGTGTACCCCTATTCCCTATTGGCAGAATCTCCTTTCTCATGTTAGCTTAGTTCTTAGAATACTTTCTGCTGCTTTATGAATATAATGCACTATGTGGTTGTTGTTATTCTTTTTAAGGATCTGCATTTAAATCCCACTAAGATAAAAGTATTATTTTTTAAACAAGAAACATCTTTATTAAATTATAACATATGACATAGGCAATCCTGCATTTATATAAATGAAAACAAACCATATTGACATCATTTTAGTTGCAAACATTATGCATCACAAACCATGTTGACATAATTTTAGTTGCAGACATTATACATCATTTATAGTCTGTCCAGTCATTGTCAGTCAGACATTACATAGCTCATTTAAATCTTGCCTTCTTTTAAACTTCATTCCTCCTCTGCATATATTGTCCCACATTTCCCATTTTTTCTGTGTAATTTGCTCCTACCGTTTTCTAAAGATCCCAGTTCCAGTTGTTTTATCTCTGTTACTATATTCACTACTTCTAGTACAGTTGGTTTAGACTTTGAATTCCATTTACTAGTAATTGTGTTTTTGGCAGCCACCACGATTGGACTCAGCAAGACCTTAGTATGTTTAGGCAATTCCGATTCTCAATCATAGCTCAGAAAATAATTTCCTTAGTTATACCAGTTTACTCACCAAGTATCTCTGACAGAGCAGACTGCAGAGAATCTTTAAAGTCTGCCAACTCATTACACTCTCAGAAAGTATGTTCCCAGTTACCTTTTTTCCCCATCACACCACCAACATTTGTTATCTACTTGAGGAAAAATTCTTTGGAGTCTACTTGGGGTATAAAAATATCCATGTAAACACTTCCAAGCAGGAATCCCTATGGGGTCTCCTTGCGGGGCCAGCGTCGCCAATATGGTGATGACTTACTGGGAGAGAGAGTTTGTTTTCCCTAACCCCATTATTCAGGAGAAAACCCTGCTTTATACTAGATTTTTGGATGATATTTTTATCATCCTACAGGGGGAGAGGGAAGTAGCTAAAGCCTTGTTGGATAGTTTTAATGGCTCCACAAGCTTTTTGAAATTTACCTTTACCTTTTCCAAGGAGAGGATTTCTTATTTGGATGTGGAGTTATCCAAGGATATCCTACAAGGCTGTTTTATAGCCAAAATCCATCGCAAACCAACTTTCTCCAATAGTTATTTGCATTTTGAGAGCAGCCACCTCTTCCACCAGAAGAGGTCGATAATTAAGGGGCAGTTGGTGAGGGTGGCGAGGATGGTGTCAAAGTTCAGCGACTTTATTGAAGAATGTGAATTTAGTCGGGGGCTTTTTTTTGAATAGGGGATACCCGGAACAACTTATATCAGAGTTGGTCAAAGAAGTTTGCTGTAAGAGGGAGAACAGTTTTTATGCACCAATTCTGGGATACAAGGTAGCCCACCAGAAACTAGGGCCATCCAATTCGCAAGCCCAGATGAATTACCCCTGTAGCTTTATAACAACCATTAATGTTGATGCAGGGGACATTTTCTCCATCATCAAGAAAAATTGGTGCATATTTCTATCAGACATGCAGGGTAACCTAGAAATTGAGATTACCCCTAGGATGGTGTTTAAGAAGGGGTTGAATCTGAAGAGTATATTACAGATAAAATCGAATTATTTTCCAGCTAGAGGGATGTATAAATGCAACGTGTAAATATTGTAGGTTTATTAAAGCAGGGACCTTTTTTCATGATTGGGGAGACCAAACATTATATTAGGGGTAGATTTAATTGTTCCAGCTCACATGTGGTTTATTTGGCTAGGTGCTCTTCATGCCCGGCGTTTTATATAGGAAAAACTGACAGGAAACTTCAAGAATGCCTTTATGAGCACCTTTATGCTATCAAAATTAAGTTAAAGCCCCCCTGTTCTCTGTTATAGGCTTTGATGATTATGGTGATGCAGTAGTTATGACATAGTTTACTATCAGAATGTCAAATATCAAATTTAGAGTAAGTCCGAACTGGGGATACCAACAGTCAGAATGCCAGAGACCAACGATAACAACTGTCCACCCTAGCCCCCTTCCAAACTCATTTTAGCACTTGCTTCTGGGTCTAGAGAAGTGGAGTTTTTTGGGATCAAGGTATTTTGAAGGCTTGTTGATTGTCTGCATTCCATTTTGAGGTGGTCCATTGTAGTTATTGGGCTAGTTGAGTATCAGATACTCAACATTCTGATAGTGAATATATATATATATATATATATATATATATATATATGTATACATATATATATATATATATATATATATATATGTATATATATATATGTGTGCATTTTTTAAGTTATCTCTCTATGTATGTAGAAAATGTGATTGTATTTAAATTTCTTTTGTATGTGAAGCTTTTCTTCCCGGGCCTCTACTGAAAATGGGCAATTTTTGGCCCAATGGATCATCCCGGTAAACAAATGCAAAAAATAAAAGATATATATATATATATATATATATATATATATATGGGTCCCCTTCAGTAGATAGAACTTTTAAATGTTCAAAGACGATATGGCTTAGACTATAACATCGAACATTTAAAAGTTCAAACGGACTGAATGGAGATTCGCGTACAGTGCGGAAAGGGAAGATTTCCCTTTTCTGCAATGTAGTGTGATCTCGGAGTTGGCATATTTAAGTAGCTGGGGGAGTGGGATGTGCGGGGGGCTTGCCCCCTCTGCTACATAGGTTTAGTTTTATTTTTTTTTTTCTTTCTTTTCTTTTTTCTTTAGTTTTCGAACTTTTAAATGTTCGATGTTATGGTCTCAGCAATATCATCTTAGAACATTTAAAAGTTCATTCTACTGAAGTAAATCCATATATATATATATATATATATATATATATATATAAAACATAAGAGGGTGAGACAATTTTTTATTGTTTTATATATGATCTTTCCATGGTTTGCCATGACTGGACTCATAGGTCCCTAGTCAGATCTCCAGGTAATGATCCTCTCCAAGACTGAGTTTTGTGAAGTTCATCTCTCATATAGGCAGACAGTATTAAGAATGGCATGTTGAAAACCCTCCCTTTTAAACAAGGTAGGGATTTCATAAGATTTGACAGTGACTATTTCACTAAAGTGATAGACTAGAGGAAGGAGTGCTGGCCTTTTAGAGGAAGGCATGCTGGCCTTTTGTTAAAGACACAAAGAAGAATGTTATAAAGACTTGTGTTAAATTTTTCTTCCTAAAGGCTCAAAAATGTTTAGTTCATTGGAAGAGGTGATCTCCTCAAAAATATGTTGAAGATAACTAAAGAGTCGAAGTGGTTTTAAAAGACATGCTGAAAAGGATATTTGGAAGACTGCTGATTCTTCAAAAAACTGTAAAAGAAAATAAAGGGCTTTTACATAAGAGCAGGAAGAAACAAAGCCAAAATGACTTGAGCTGAGAGATTGTAGGCTGACAATAGAATTGTTTAAAATTGTATGATGATATGTTTCATTAATTTACATACACGGTTAGTGAGGATAATCAGTCTGTAGTTCCAAGGGTCACTGGATAGGCCGCCTTTGAGGGAGGAACCATTACATTTCAACTATGACCTTGCTTATTTTATTCTTTTATCTTATTTCCTTCTTTACTCTTTTTGACTGGTGAGATGTGAAAAGATTTTTTCTTCTTGTTTTCTTGTTTGTTTATGCTGTATCTCCATCAAAGACACGTGTTTTGAACTTGGCATTTTATTTGCAAAAGAATGTGAGTAGATGTCTCAGTGCAAAGGTTTGGGTGGAAGTAGAAGTCAGTTTTATATGCAGATGTTGTAGCTCTACAGTAATCATTTGGTAAAAAGGTTTTGAATTTCACGAGATTTGCAGCTAACAGTAGGAGGTTAGGTGGAAATAATGGGATATGATGGCAGCTTTGGCTGGGATATTATGGAAAATACTATGGCACAATAGTTAGATTTAACTAGTGAAGGGTGTTATAACTGGTGTGATGCATAACACCATGTTTGTGGGAAACAGGTCAGGAAGATGTGAGCCCCCTAGTAGGGGTAGGCACTAATTATTTAAGGAAAGACAGAAGGATGCATTAGTGATACCCAAGAACCATTGTGCATATGTATTTTCTGTGGTCTATATTTGCCATTTGATAGCTGTATAGTTGACATTTTCCAAGGTAATTGTCTTTAGCTTTGTAGTTAGATGTTCTAGTTTGTTAAGGTAGTAGTCATGGGCTATGAGCATCATGGTGAAGGTCCTGTAGCTGGCCATAATATGAAACATGGCTGCACCTATGATTATAAAGACAAAAATGAGATCTAGACCATTAGCTACCTGGAGCAGGCATGAGGTGATGAGGTTATAAATAAAAATTGATATACACTGACTGAAGAAAATCCACACTCATCTAAGGGGCTAAAGGAATGATACACAGTAAAACCAGGTACAGAGGAAATGTTATACGTATACTGAAATCATTTTCCAATGCTTCACAGGTATCTTTGTTTTCCAGGATTATGAAGGCCTCGGTGATGGACATCTTATTGTTTAGGCTTATAGCATTATGTTGTATCACTTACTTATAAATCTGTTTGGATTTGCTGAGTTGGCTGATTTTGTTAAAAAGGCACCATTAGGGCAAAAAATATTTTAGTTCATAGGAGAGTACTAGGCTAACGGCTTAAGATCCCTTACAGGCCTAGCCAGTATAACCTGATTTAACCCAATATATGTCCCTTAGAGGCAAGTGAATGGCATGGATTTGTGCCTATGCCTTGAGTATCATACAGATTGCCCCTGTCCATAAGAGACATAGGCATTACCCCAGGTGTGAATTTGCAATTCCCCATCCATTAATCCAAACTATGTTTGAAGAAAGCCAGGAATGGGGTCTGCCTAATGTGAATAGGAAGTATGTTCCAAAGAAGGGGTAATCAAAGAGATACCTATCTGTCTCTCCAACGGTTTTGTTTGATGTGCTGGCTAAGTTTCGATCCCTAGCTCAGATGACTCTAGTGCGGTTTGACTTGCAGATGTGTCGCAGCTGCATCAGGTCTGGATTTATGAGTGCCTTGTAGGTCAGGCATAGGTCATCCTTTAATAGTCAGTAGGACACAGAGTAAAGGGTTTGGGCTTTTAGTCTATCCGCTTAGGACATTTTGTTTACACCCTATATTTTCCTTGGGAGGAGACTCTGGGGTTGCTCCAGTTTCTGTAAGTGCCTAGTCAAGTGCGTCAAATGGCACATTGTACTCATACCTTTACTTATAAGTTATGCCACATAGAAGGACTTCCTCCCCACTATGGACACATGGCAGGCAAAGTTTAGTCTATCTACCTGTATACCTAAATCTTTTATAGGTTCATAGGTTCATAGGTTCATACTAGGCTATCTGCCCAAGGGCATTTATAAGCCTAGCCCATAGTTATTTGGCTTTCGCCACCCCTTTAGTTTGAATAAAACTATGCCTATTATTTTGCTGTGCCTCTGTCAAGCAGTGACACTGAAGTAATCCCTGGGGTATATCTGCGATCCCCCATCCATTGGTCAAGATTCCTCTTGAACAAGGCCAGCGAGGTGCTCTGCCTCACATGTACCGGGATTTTGTTCCACAGCATAGGGAGTCTCTGGGTGATGAATCTGTCCCTCCAGCACATTCTATTAATAACCGTGTCAAGGTTTAAGTCTCCCGCCCTTGTGGTTCTGAGGGATCTAGATTTTTTGAGGTGAAGCATATTCATCAAATCAGGGTTTGACATGGCCTTATATGTCAGGCACAGGTCACCTCTGAGCAAGCGGTATGAGACTGAATAGAGCTGGAGTTCTTTCAGTCGGGCAGCATAAGACATATTTTTGAGACCTTTTATCCTTTTGGTGAGGCATTTTCTTACTTCTGAGTCTACTCTTAGGGGGTGTGCTATTGATGTTAGAATTTGCAGGGATATTTGACTTCTCAAAAGGTGTAATAATGCATTTTTTTTTTTTTTTGCATTCGGTTTTAGGCCATGGTTCTGACACCAATCATTTGTCTGATCTGGATCCTCCTGAATGATATTTACATCATAGGGGGATTCAGTGATTGTCCCCAGCTTGCAGTCATCAGCAAACTTTGTCATCCAGAGGCCTTCCTCATTAGCATGACTTCATCAAGTATATTTCGAACAGGAGTGGTCCCAACACTGAGCCCTGTGGCACACCAATAATAACTGGCCTCTTGTTGGATTTTGATTCACTCATGTTAACCAAGTGTCCTGTCTGTGAGCCATTTGTCTATCCATCTGGGAATGTAGGGACTTATGTCCAGTTTTGTGAGTTTATTTGTAATAACTGAGTGGGGACCTGTTAAATGCCTTGGCAAGGTCAAGGTAGGTGGTATGTAATGTTTTATCCTCATCCATGGCCTTAGTGACTTTCTCAAAGAAATCTATCAGGTTCAGTAGCCATGACCTGCCCTTGACAAAGCCAAATTGAGTCAGGTCCAGTGTTTGGAGGTTTCCTGTGTCATTATTTATCAGTTCCATGATTATTTTTTCCATGGCCTTACATATAAGACTGGTCAAACTTATGGATCTGTAATTTCCTGGGTCAGTAGATAGTTCCCCCTTTCTAAAGAGGCATGACTGTTGATGTCCTCCAATGTATCGAGACAAAGCCAGTCCAGAGGCTGTGGTTAACTAGAGATCCTAATGGGCATGATAAGTCCTGATTTAAGTTGTTACCTCCATCTATGCCTCTAGGCGTCAAATATTGCTTATTCATATTTGCATTAATAATTCCAAAACCATGCTACATACAGTATATCAGAATATTTTATCTTGAAGTATGCATGATGGCAAACACAATTGTATTGATATGTGACTTCTGTCCATACCTCTCAAATGTACCTCATTAAGAGGAATGTACCTCATTTGGGGTCTTAAAAAGTTCATATTCCTTGAAGTTCCACATTGAAAGGATCTGTCACACATCCAGTCTTACTAAGTTTTTAACTCATATCCATGGTAAATAGAAATGAATCATACTAATTAATTAAAAATCCTTTTTATAATTAAAACCAGCATATTTTAATCATCCTGTGACCTTCCTAACATTTTTGCATGAATATTTAGCCTTGAGTAAGAACTATTTATAGGTGCACCTCAAACAGACACCAGCCTAGCTAACAACAGGAAAAACAATGCTCCTACCTAAGAGTGAACCTGCAAGCTACCCTAAAAATTATAGACCAATAACTTGCCTTCCAACGGCGTATAAACTATACACGGGAATTGATGCTGACAGAGTTTATAGTCATTTAGAAGAAAACACAATTATGTCTGTAGAACAAAAGGGCAATAAAAGAAATTCATATGGAACAAAGGATCATTTTTTGTTAAATAATGTCATAGTGGAGAACTGTAAAAAGGGGAAGACTCTAAGTATGGCATGGATTGACTACAAAAAAGCATTTGATAGTATCCCACATTCATGGATAAAAGAGTGCTTAAAAATGTATAAGATACACCCTACACTGATCGACTACATTACAGTGACCATGAAACAGTGGCAGACCATCTTGCAATTAAGCCATGATAAAGGACAAATTATTATCCCAGGGATAAAAATTCAAAGGGGGATATTCCAGGGTGACTCTCTTAACCCATTAAGCTGTTTACTTAACAGCTTAGGCCATGGCTATAATTTGGCTCCTAGAGAACAATAAAGTGTAAAGACTCCTCATCTTCTCTTTATCGATGATTTAAAACTGTGTTGCTCATCAGATGAGGAACTGAAAGCACAACTGCAGGTTGTTAGAACTTTTTCAGATGATATAAGCATGTCATTTGGTCTTGATAAATGTGAAAAATTAACCTTTAAAGCAGGAAAACTGCAGCACCAGGAAAACATCAATTTGGGACAAGAATGTGATATAAAAGAACTTGAGCAAGAAGGAGCGTATACATATTTGGGAATTGATGAAGGATCAACAATAAAACATGAACAAATGTGAATAAAACTTAGTAAGGAATACTTTAGAACACTTAAATTAATCCTGAAAACGGTGTTGACATCTAGGAACAAAATCCAAGCTATAAACCAATTTGCTCTTCCTGTCCTAACTTACAGTTTTGGAGTGATTGACTGGCCCCAAACTGTGTTAGATAGATTAGACAGAAAAACAAGAAGGATGCGTCATGCTCACCAAATGATTTATAAAAATTACTGCATACCAAGATTATTTAGTCCACGTTCTGAAGGAGGGATGGGCCTCCTTGAAATTGATTACATGTATAGATCGGTAATCAAGGGACTCCACACATATCTGCTGACCTCACAAGACCCAAACATAAAGTTTTGAAACATGAGGAGAAGAAATCTAAAATGACTTCTCTGCATAATCTAGCAGAAGCATATCGGCATGAAGCAGCAATGGAAATCAAACCAGAGGTCGATAATTATCAGGCAGCAACTGAATGTGCCAAAAAACAAAAGAAAGAATGTAAGGTGAAGAACCAGATGAGAAGGCAAGAAATGTGAAAAATGAATAAATATAGCTGCAAGTATAGAAAACTTCTTAAAGAACCTCATGTTGATCAGGAACGAATGCAGAGATGGTTAAGGAAAGACGAATTTCAACCAAGAGGTAAAAGGTTAATATTGGCAGCCCAAGGTAGTGGGCTACGTAAATGCTGGTTTACAAAGTCCATTGAACATGTGGGAGAAACAGACAAATGTAGGTTTTGTAAAACCGAATTGGAAACAGTTGCACACATCATTGCTGGTTGTGACATATGGCAGAAGGACTGTATACTGAAAGGCATAATAATGTGGCAAGACTATTGCACTGGGGATTGTGCAAACATTATGTTACTGAAGTGGCTGAAAAACACTGGAAACATGAGCCACAGAGCAGCATAGAAAATGATGAAGTTTATATCACATGGGATCACCCATTACCAACAGGTCGAAAGATAGATGCTAGAAAACTAAATATAGTTGTCCGTGAAAAGAAGACAAAAGTAGCATTGATCATTGAAATCACCACACTCAGTGACTACAGTGTATTGCATACAGAGAGACACAAGGATCTGCAGGCAGAAACAAGAACAATGTGGAAGAAAGATACCCAGTCAGTTCCAATAGTACTAGGAGCAAAGTGGTCTTATAAAAAAGAACCTAGTGTCATATTTAGATATGCTACCAATACATGTAAACCCATACGAATTGCAGAAGGAATCATTACTGGGCACATTGCGGGTGCTGCGAAGAGCACTTTTGGCTGACATCAAAGATTGAAACAATACTAATTTCATGAACTTTAATTGTGCTCTGACTTAGGAATGGGGTCTATTCCCATCATGGTATTAGAAACCCAAAAGATTTGGAAAAATGAAAAAGATTGAAGTTTATTAGTAAGCTGTTAGTATGTGTTCCACATTTTGATGTCCTTCTATTCTCATGTTGCTGTATTCTCACATGCGGGATCCTCTGCCTCAGGTGACCCAAACGTCCGGCTCATATACCAAAGCTTAAGCCTGGTTGCTGTAGGGTGCGTGGGACATCACACACAGGGGCCATAAACTGTGGGCCATAAATCTGACATCCACATGCACAGATCTCAGAACTGACTGCCCAGTTGGACAATAGTCTAAGGAGAGAGGAAGGATGCCATCAAGACAGGCAAAAGGTCCTCTGGGGGGTAGGAGGGAGGGAAGGAATACTGCAACATGGAAGAGAAGGACATCTATGGTTATGGTAAGGTTTTACACAACTAATCTATGTCCTTCTGTTCTTCTGTTGCAGTATTCTCACATGTGGGAGAGGACCACAGCTCAGGCAGAGAAAAAGGTGGAAGAAGAGGCATCAGTCTCCAGAAATCCATGCAGGATGGCTTCTGTGAATCCTGCCTTGGCTCTGGAGATGTTATCCAATCTGTAGTGCTTAGTAAAAGTGTGAACAGAAGACCATCTGGCTGCCTCCAGGATAGTGGTTGTATCGAGGCCTTTGAGAAAAGCCCATGAAGAGGTCACTGCTGTAGTGGATTGGGCTGTATGTGGTGAAATCAGCCCTATCCTTCCACAAGAGTGGAGACTTTGACCTTCTTCCTGTGAAATGATTGGTTTGGAACCCAAGTGTTAAGGAACCATAAACAGATTCTTAATACTAATTAAGGAACACTAGATAGAGAACCCTAGAAGTGACCTTAGTGATGGTCTCATGAAAAAATGTGGGATATGTAACCAATGTGGTTTTATTATGGAGGGTTCATCAGCAACCATCAATGGGCAGACCTTCAGTTTCAGGGACAAGTGCACTTGCCAATCAGAGAGGGCTGTTTATTGTGCTTTATGTGTGCAATGCCCCTGCTTCTATGTAGGCAAAACTGAGAGGAAACTTAGGAATCAAATCTATGAGCATGTCAGAGACATTAGACTAAAGAATAAAGTGAATGCCTTAGCTAGGCATTGTATGGAATATGAGGGACATTCTTTTACATTTGTTGTTATTGATGTGCTGAAAAGGGATTGGGGGGTGGTCCATGGCCTTTGCAGTTAGAAAGGTTGAACGCATACTGGCAGCTTAGAATTAATGCAACTGTTTGGCCAGGATTAAATTATATTTTTTCCCTGGCTTATTTTTTTAAATGAAAGGCACTTGAAAGGTGAGTGCCTTTCAAGTGTATTAATTTTCTTCCTTTTATATGAATGTTTCTGCCATGGAAGTTTTTTAATACATTTTTATTATGTATGTGTATATATATATTTATATCTCTGTTTTATAACTTATTTATCTTGAACTTGCATTGAGACTTGGTTTTATTGATTATAATAAATTTTTGTTTTAGGGAAGTGTTAAAAAAAGTCTTGTAGATTGAAGGTGACGGAAATTAATTGTGTGATGATTTGTTAAGGTGTTAATTTTATATATGGGGTGTTTCCTGTTTATTTCTGTATCTTGATAAAGTTTCTGAACTGACAGAGATGAAAGCACTTGCATTTACTGTATTGCAATAAGGAAGTGTGGACTCTGACATCAAGGATTCTCTTTGTTTTGGAGTAACTGTATACCTATTCATCTATTTATTTCTGATGGCTCCTGGTTTCAGTCCTTTTTGTGTGGATTTAGTTTATTTCATTTGTGAAGCAGTTACACTGCCACATATCATCAATCACATTTTGCAAAACATCCCTAACTGATTTTGACTCACATTTTTCCCAGTCTGGTAGAATTTTTGATTTTTCTGGTCAACTACTGTGAATTACAGTCAATCATGCCAGACGTTAGAGCTTCATAATTCATGTTTGTTTGTTTGTTCTTCTTTCGGCTTTTCCTGGTTAGGGGTTGCCACAGCGGAACTCCGGTCCGCTAATGATTGGCAGTAGATTTTTATGGTGCTGAGGTGCCAGCTCGATGCCCAACCTTCAACGAAGCACACCCATTTCACGCATGTATTTTGAACGCCACTCGACTGCGGGGAGGACATGCAGACTCAGAGCTTCATAATTCATATTGTTCAAAAAACTAATGTTGATGCAAAAACCTGTTATGTTATTGATTGTTTAAGTGAATTGGAGCAATATTTAAAAATTGTCCCTGATTTTGGACATTTGTCCCCCCATTATTTATGTCTTTGTCCAAAATTCTTGAGCAAAGTAGTCGAGAGGTATACTGCAAATCCAGCATCAGCATTCATAAATGAATTTTTGTACCGTACCTCTACAGTTTCCAGAATTTCACAGATTGTCCAGATTTTTGCCTCATGTTTTTAGTCTGTTCCTCAAAGTCTGTGCCTTTCTGGCGAATCATTAGGAATGGAGGGGGTGAGCTGGGTGATGAGTGGGTTGTGGCCATAATTTTGCAGACCATCCCTGATTTTCCATCAGTGCAGTGATGCCTGACTTTAAAGGTTCATTATTGTTCTGAAAATGCATATCTATGCAAATCGTGTTCTAATATAATTTTAAGTGTATTAGAGTAATAAATAAACATTGTCCCCCATTTGAGCCCTTGTCCTCCAGTTATTGGCTTTGTCCAGAATTTTTGAGCAGAGAAGTTGAGAAGTATGTTTGTGGCACCCCCCCCCCCCCCCCCCCCAAGTATGTCACAAATTGGGCTCTACAGTTGCTAAGGCTGGACCTAATTATAACACATGTTTTTGACTATAATGTAATTACACAAATTGCACTAGCCAGCATGACCCAGATCATATCTTGAAAGGATCCATGAAGCAGTATACTTTTCCTGTTATCAAACATAAATCTATGCATAATGTACTCTATCCAGAATCATATTAGCATTGCAATGATATAAAATGAAAGACAGTTTAGCTTGTATAACTTAACTTCGACACTCACCCTGGATGTTTAAATGTTTTTATATCTCCTGGGCTTTGCTGTCAAGGTTTATGTAATAGTCTACAATGGGATGCATGTTTAAAATAATGTAGCATGCACTACACCATGCATTACTTTGTATGACTTCATAGGTCTGTTTATCACCAGCAGTTTAGTGTTATGTGTAGTTATTTTACTTCTTGGAGCCATTATTTTTGCAGCATTTATTTATTTATTTATTTATTTATTTATTTATTTATTTTACATTTCAGTATTCTGTTGCGGAGTTTCTCTTTTTTGCAGTCTGTGTCCTGTGTATTCTCCTTGGGACATTTGCTGCAGTGAGAAACAATTTCTAGATTAGGTATGTAGTTACTGGTGAAACTTTGGGAATACAAAGAGTTGTAGCCATCTCAGGGAAGTTTCTTGGGTTTACTACATAGCACTACATGCTATCAGTGCTTTATTCATGAGTGAAACTGTGTGTACCAGTTCTGTTAGTTATGTAAGCTGTTCTACTACTGTCCCTTAAAGGTCTGTGTGGGTCTTCAAATGTCTCTGTTTCAACTAGTCACCTTCCCTTCTATCCATTGGTGGTGAATATCTACTGAAGCAGTCAGTCCTCTAAACGTAGTACCAGAATTTAATCAAGCCTTCAGCAATGAAATCTTGAAAATACAAATCTGTTATTGCTTCCCTCTCACAAAACATCAGATAAACTCTAGACCAGATACGTTGTTAACAGAAGGCTTGATACTGTTAAAAGAAGAGACAGAAAAAAATTTATGTCAGTGCATGACCAACAAGTTTGGTAGGAGATATTTAATTCAGAAATAATTAGAGGATGACTGAATTATTTGTAGTGCATTAAAAGAAGAGGATCTCACAATTTGTAGTGATTTACAAATTGTGGTTGCCAAATACATACAATCACTTTGGACAAAATTGTGAATGATGCATTCTCTTCATCTTTGAAGAATTTGTATGTACTAATTGCTAAAGGACGTTTAAATACCTTGAAAACCAACCTGACTGAATTTTAAGCATGGTTTGCTTTATGACTACACTAAAAAAGGTTTTCTTTATGTCTAATAATCATAACATATTTCTCCATTTATTGTCTGTGCAAACTTCTCTGATCATATCTTGTTTGGTAGTTCTGATGTCTTACGACAGCAGATGAGTCAAAAAAAAGTCTTTCATTGGAAGACTTCACTGCAGATGAACCTTTAGTGGTTATCAGTGGATCACAAGTCTACTAAGGGATAAAAAAGGATATTAAAAAGGGTTGAGGGGAGACAGTGTAAGGGAAAACTACCATTTATCAGGAAACGTCAACATGTGAAGTGCCATTTTTTAAGCAAATCTTGGATTATTAACATTTTTTTGTGCTAGCTGTTGCTTTATCACACATGCTATTTGCAGTGGTATATATATATATATATATATATATATATATATATATATATATATTTAATATGTATATATATATATATATATATGGGTCCCATTCAAAAGACCGAAACGCCGATTCCCCGACGCGGAAATCACCGACGCCAGATGACCGACAGGTACGTATACCGACAGGGTGATTCGCCGACAGTGGAAAGACCGACAAGGGTAATCTGCGATCGCGACCCGGTAAGTGTGCGATAGTGACGGAGGTAGGAGTGGTCAGGTAAGTGAGTTAGGGTTAGGGTGCAGGTAGGTGATGTGTACGTTAGTGTCGGAGCTTGGGCTAGGGGTGTGTAAGTGAGTTAGGGTTAGGGTGCAGGTAGGTGATGTGTACGTTAGTGTCGGAGCTTGGGCTAGGGGTGTGTAAGTGAGTTAGGGTTAGGGTACAGGTAGGTGAAGTGTGCGATAGTATCGGACCTTAGGGTTAGGGTTTGGGTCAGGGCTAGTGTGTATGGTATGTAGTGTCGCGTGTTGTTTACATTCCGTGTGTCGGTGATTTGGTGTTCGGTGTTTTGCGTTGTCGGGTTTGTGTCGGGTTTGTGTGTTGTTGGTTATTTGGCGTCGGTGAGTTTTGTGTCGGGGAATCGGCGTGTCGGTGTTTAGAAGTAGACCCATATATATATATATATATATATATATATATATATATATATATATATAGGTATATAAATTCACTTCAGAAAGAAGACTGGAAGATTCATAGAGATAGACAGAGGAACAGATTTACGTCTGTCACTAAAAGAAGGTATGGGAGATTAATGCACATGGCCTTAAACACAGAGATGTTCTAGCTAGAAGTGATTGCTCTATAAAAACACTTTTCCGGGAAAGCATTTTGATCTTGGCCTCTGAAGCAGGCAAAAATGGAGGCTGTCAATTGTTCCAGTGCCAAAACTGAGATTCCAAAGTAGGGCAGGTTGTTAGAATGGAGGTGTGAGAAGGGAAAGTCCCTTAAAGAATACTTTATGCATGTTTATTGAGGTCTGGTCTCCTAAATGGAAAATTGACATCGCTGCTTGGTGAATGTTAGAGGAAAAATGTAATCCAGTTTGAACTATAAGAACACAATCCAGCACTAAAAAGTACACACCAGAGCACTCAAGTACAGTACAACTGATTGTTTTTTTGGCTCAGAGTTTCACAGATTAAGCAGTTTCAGTACAGATCGTTCATATATACAATCTGTTCAGGCCAAAAAAGACTGCCTTAAATAACCTCCTAATGTTAACTGTCTTATATAACCTCCTAATGATATCATCAAAGAGTGACAAATGCATACAAAAAATGTATAAATAAATACAAAAATAAATACATCACTGCATACCTGCAACATATATAACTACATAAGAACAAATATAGCTATGAATGAATTTATGAATCTTAAAAACATTCATCTTAAAATGTTCATTTAAACCAGGCGTAAGCAAAACACCCAACATGACAATGCATTGTTTTTCTTGTTTTTTTTTTTTTTTGTTTGTTTGTTATTTGAAAATCTGTTGCAAACCTAATTTATTGAACCTTTTAGAGAAATTCTACCTATCCTTGTAAAGCTAAAAGAAGCATTATAGCACTTAAGACATGTTTAAAAAGTGAACTTGTTTGTTAATAGCATTTAATATCACCAATATGTCTAGCAATTCTTGTTTTGAAACTTGTAGATGTTTTCCCTACGAATAATGTTGAACAAGTACATGTAACTGAATAAATCATCCATTCACTCTGGCATGTAATCAAGCTCTGAATATCAAACGTTTTCTGATGACATTAAAAACTAAAAGTTATGCCCCACTTATTTCTTCTATTTATTCACAAATTCCTGAAGAAAGATAGGATCTGCTATCCATACCAACCATCAATCATCCACATATCTATGCCACATATCAATGGTGCAGATATAGATGTTTTGGTTAGTATAATAAATAACCTGTGCCCCCCCCCCCCTCTCTCTCTCTATATATATATATATATATATATATATATATATATACCAAAAATATGTTGGCATAAATAGATGTAAATGAAGCAACTATAGTGTCCTTCATTTGCAAAAAATTATTAGCAAAATAAAACACATTAGTAGTGAGAACTAGTTCTGTAAGGCATAAAAGAAATGTATTAAAACCTGAATTTTATAACTGAATTCTCTGTAACTACAGTTCTACAGCTATCAGTCCTGCCCAGTGTGGTATGTTGGTATAGACTAGATTAACATCTAAACTACACATATACCAAGATTTTTCCATCTGTAAAACATCTGTAAGTATAAGAAATTCATTAGTATCTTGCATTTTGGATCTAAACCTATCTATAAGTGATTTTAAATACTTAGTAAGAAATTCAGAAAGTGGCTCTGTAAATGACCCTTTCCCCAACACTGTTGGTGTTCCTGGGGGTTTAACAGAATTTTTATGAATCTAAAGTAGCATATAAAATGTCTGAATCTGGGGTTCATCTACAATAAGCACCACAGCCAGTTTTTATTTCTGAAAGATAACCTCTGTGATGCCTCTGCACTGGTCCAGTAATCAAGGAGCCTCAATCTTCACCACTAGCAACAGTGAGGGACGTGCACATTGGGAGGATGACAAGTACACACACAGTAAAGTTCAATTTCCCTTAACAGCACACAGAGATCACAATCAGTCTGGGGTTGGTTTCTCCCTCTTTCTCCAGATCCCCAATAAGACTCCTCACTGGCAAAGCTACTACTAAGTACTTGGTTCTCTGTAAAACAACAGTGATTTTCAAAGTTAATTGATTTTAAACACTTGACTAATTAAGCGTAATGAGCAGTGTTTTATAAGCATGTAATTTTAGCTGATGTTTATCTGAAGAAGTTTAGCCAAAGTTTTAAATGAAAAGTGCTTAATCTTATTCAGTTTTCAGTACTTTTGTGTTCTACAATAAAGTGGATTTCTGGTCAGTTGAGAAGACTTTTGTGTTTCCAAGTTTGTGTTCATGTTTCCAGTTTTGGTTTAACACCTGATTTCAGTTCCCAGGCTGAACAAATACTAACAGAATTTTAAAATCTCTCTGTGAGATGTACATATCTCCTAGAAGTTTGCAGAACTTGGAAGATGTAAAACAATAAAATGCTTTTACATTTGAAACCTAGTAATTATTTCTGTTTCAAGACAACACAAAAACGTCTAGCTCTAGACATTGTGTCTGCTTTTGAACTGAAACTGAGCGATAACACAATCGTAAAACACTTTAATTTAACTTATTTTCTTGAAGTTTTGCAAGTTAACGCTGCATGTTCCAGCTTCTGCTATTAAAACATACATTTGCACAGGAAGGTCTGCAGCATGAAAAGAACAGCCCTTATTTTGAGGGTGTTGAAGTTTAGATTGACCTCTTTCTGTACCCAAACATTTTTAACTGACTGACCCTAAAAATGCTCTGTCATCCTAGGGATAAAGCTTCCAATGTGACTTTTGCTAGGGGATTGGAGAGAAGAAGGAGTTTCCCGGAGGAATGTGAGACACAGACAGCCAACAAGCAAAATATGTTCTGCAAGACTTTGGTATTCCAACTATAGCTGACAGTGAATCTAAGGATTCGTTTCACTGAACTGCCAAAGTCTACTGGAGGCTCCCCATGTGGGCCGTACATGGGGAATCAGAAATACTGCAGCTGCCATTAGCCTTAGAGCTCTAAGGCACACAGATGTCATAATCTCTGTGGACTGAAGGATGCCTGATACAGTTAGTAAGATAGGAGAAAGGCTGTCCTAAGGAAAGAGAATTGTGCGGGATCTTGTGACTAGCATGCAGCCTGTGAACTTCAGAGGCTGTGTTGACTTAATCTGGGATGTTGCAAAGTTAACTTTGAATTCCAGGGACTGAAAGAGACGTAGTAAGGAACCCTTGGCTGTAGGTAGGTCTTCTGTCATTTGAGCAGCCAGGAGACAGTTGTTCGAGTAAGGGAATATCTTTATTCCCTGCAGTGCCTAGTGTGCTTCTACTGGTACCATGCATTATGTGAACACTCTGGGTTCTGTAGTAAGATCAAATAACAATTCCAAAAACTGATGTCCGGCTGCTATCAAAAAGTGTAGGAACCTCCTTGATAATCTTGATGTGCAGGTATGTGTCATGGAGGTTCATAGAGTACATCAAATCTTCCATGGACAGACAAGAAAAAATCAATCACGTTGTAAACATCTGTAAATTTTGCATGGGGATGGATTAATGTAGACCACATAGATGTAGAATTGGCCTATTCTGGCAGTAACATGGATCTGGAGTAGAAGCCAGACCTTCTGTGGTCTGATGGAAACTCCTGTAAAGCCCTTTTAAAAGGAAGTTCATAGCTATTAATCATGCACCTTCTTCTGGTGGGATAAGATGTCAGGATAGTAAGAGAGAGCATCAGGGGAGGGGTAAGGAGGGGTGTTTTATGGCCTCCAGAAATTATGTCTGATATCCACAGGTCATCAGTGACTGCTGATTCCACTGTCCAATGGAGAGGCAAGAAACCCTTGATTGACTCCAGAATGGAGCAGTTAGACAAGCCTTCAGGATAACTGCAGCTATCCTCTATGTGAAGGACCAAGGAACCATTGATTATTCATCTACCTCTGCCAATGGGCTGGTATATGCCCCAAAAACTACCTCTACTGTGGCTATGAAGGATCTTTCCAAGTTGGTTATCATAAAGCTGAGGGGTACCCCACACTCATTTCTGGTGCAGGCTCTTCTACTTCCTGGAATAGAATAGGAATGCTGTGGAATTATATATGTCACACCAAAAGGCATGAGATTCTTGTCCAATTTTTCATTGTCATCCTATTTAGCCTTTACCAGAAGTCCAAAAAGGTTGGAGCAGTTAAAAGAGGCATTAAGTAAGGATGCCTTGAAATTTTCTCAGTCATGTGCAGTCAGGGATGATGTTAGATAGCACCCTTGCTCCAGTGTCTCCCCCTTGCTGCAGTGTCTCCCCCTTGCTGCAGTGTCTCCTGCATACTGTTTTAGTTTGAGGGTGAGATTCAACATTGCAGACTAGGTGGAGGATTGAGTGGAAAGTGGCATTCTGAGTTCAGCATCCTTAATCTTTTCCAGGGAGTTGGGCATGATCTCAGCTATGGTTTCTTGCTGGAATTGTAACATGCATCTGGTAGCTCAGTGCTCTCAAAGCAAAAGTAGGGGATGAAAAGGTAGAGTTCCCTAACTGTCCAAGTGGATTCTTTACCTGGTTCATGGACTGCTATTCTCTGCAGGGATGCTGTCACAATTGCAGAGTCAACAGGAGGATTTTACTTCTAGTCTTTTGGGGGGTGTATCCTACCTAGTTTATGGATGATTGGAGGTTCCATGCCTGGTTCTTTCCTTGCTTCATGGTTACAAGAGTTACCATGTTGTCCTTGGGAGTCACCATCCAGAATTCCTCTTGTGGAATCTTATCTGAGGCTAATGATGGAACCATGGACCAGCCCTCCTTCTTTTGCACCATTAACATGATCTGAATAAACTTAGATTTATCAGAGAGTAATTAAAGGGAGTCAGTCATAGTTGCATAGTCAGAATCCACCTCATGAGTATTGGTGAACCCAAATGTGACCCACAAATTTGATTTATATAGGTGGTGATTTACTGCCTCTCAGCCATTGGTTCAAGTTGTGCTTAAAAAGGGATAAGGAGGAACTCTACTTCACGTAGAGAGGGAGCCTGTTCCAGAGAATGGGAATTTTCTGAGAAACATATCTGTCTCTCCAAAATGTCTTATTTATGTTACAAGCAAAATTTAGGTCTTTTAGTCTAGTAGTTGGGTCTGTATTACAACATCGAAGTTTTAAAACAATGAATGTTCTAATATCGACCCCAAAACAGTGAACGCTGAAAACAGCGAAGCTGCAGAACACCAAATTTTTCCTAGGGAAAGAATTTGGTTGGCTGTTTCTGTGGCTTCGCTATTTTCAGCACTGTGGTGGAAAGATACGGGTCGGGTTCAGATAAGTGTGCGATTTTGTGGACGTTAGGGTTAGGGTGCGGGTTAGGTGAGTGTGCGATAGTGACGGACCTTAGGGTTAGGGTTTGGGTTAAGGTAAGTGGATAGATAGTAGTGTATG
>NC_056747.1:781889943-782037443 GCF_019279795.1 Protopterus annectens
CAATCAAGAAAATGTGGGATTGGATGGGGGCACAGTGTGGAACATTTCTAAACATGCCCTAACTCCTGATGAGACTGAAGTCCTAAAGAAAGGCCTGTCTTTTATTCCCACTTGTACTAGTGAATTAACTGACACTATTTTGGATCTTAGAGTTTTTACAAGAAATGTTTTGTTGAAGTTCAAATTTGGAAGCACATCAACTAATAATATTCATTCTTTTAAGAAACCCAGTGTGTATATGCCTAACTCTCATCCTTTGGTTGATGCTTTCATTAAACTAGTTAAGGATGTCCTACATAAATTAGACTCTGGTAGAAATGTATGTCATGAAATAGGAATGTCAAACGGTTTAACCTTAGTATGAAACAGAGGGCAGCATTGTGAAGCCTATGAAGTGACACTGATATTGTAATCAGACTGGCTGACAAAGGTGGACCCACTGTTATCATGGGTAGATTATATTATTTTTCTACTATGAAGTCGATGTTAAATGATGTTAAATTTCTATTTACGTATTGACATGCAACAAGTTAGTGTTTTGGTTCAAAGGATAAACTCTATGCTCGAAGACTTGTTTAAGAGTGAACTGATTATGAGGGATATGTACTGTTTCTTTAAAGTTGATGACCCCTTTATACCCTCTTTCCAAGATTTACCTAAGATACATAGGGATGGTGCCCACCCACCAATGAGACCAACAGTAGCTGGTCGAGGTTGGTGCACCAAACCCTTGCAATTATTCGTAGAGAAGTTTTTACAACAAGTTATTAACAGGAATGTTTATATCCTTAACGACTCTAAACAAATTTTGTTAGGTTTGTATAGTTTTACTAAGCATCTACCTATTGAAGCAATGTTTTTGTTACCCTAGACGTACAATCACTGTTCATGGTTATACCGAATGCAGAAGGGCTTGAATATATCCATATGTATCTGTTGAAATATGGTGATTATACTGAATCCTTTACTGACCTGTTGTGCTCTCTATTAGCGGTTGTCTTAGAAAACAATATTTTCATTTTTGATGACCAGGTTTGCATACAGAAGATGGTGTAGCTATGGGCACCTTGTGTGCCTATAGCTACGCCAACATGTTTATGGCCACCTGGGAGGAAGAATTCTTATTTAAACTACATGATTTTGTTGCACTTATACCATTTTATAGATGTTTTGTGCACAACCTGTTCTTTATTTGGACAGGAAGTCCACAACAGTTGGACCTGTTCTTTCAAGAAGTAAATGGTCTGACTACTTTTTTAAAGTTTACTATTACATCCTCTGAGACCAAAATAGCATATCTTGATGTCTTAATAGAGAGGCTGGAAAATGGGATGGTTAACACTGGAGTGCATAGGAAGACCTGCTACAGGAATACCCTTTTGCATAGACATAGCATGCACCCCAACTATGAATTATGTTTTAGGAATGTCATAAGGGGTCAGGCTATGCGTGTGTCAAGGTTGAATGCCTCTGAGGATGGATTTCAATTAGAATTATTAAGCTTAGAAGAAAGGCTGCTAGCAAGAGGCTATAATAACTCTGAAATCCGTAAAGGGATGTATGGAATACCTATGTTGAGGATAGATGTAGCACGTTCATATTTTTCTGACTATGAGATGGATGCATCCAGTAATGTGAGGAAGGAATTACGCCATCAGGTTAAGGTCCCATTCTTTTATACACAAGATGCTCATGAGATCAGAGGAATTATTAATAAGAATTGGAGTATCCTAACTGTTGACCCTGATATCAAACAGATTATAGGAGATGCTCACGGTTTTGTTTATAAGAATAAACTGAACTTAAGAAGGATGATGCTATCTTAAGGGTTCCACCAATACAGTGACTATGGATACTGTTTGTTGCACTACCCCTTGTAATTGTTGTGATTATTGTGTGTACATAGACAGCAGTGGATGATTTGTACATCCTATGACTAAACATAAGTATACATTTAATGCAGTAGCCACTTGTCAGACAGAACATGTTGTATACCTAGCTTACTGTGTATCCTGTTGGTCATATTATGTTGGTAAAAGCAACAAAATGTTTAAAGACAGAATAAGGGAGCACTTATATCATATCAGAGTTAAGTCAGGTAATACTAAACATGCTCAGCAAGCAGGTTCTGAACATACCTTTAAAATTTTAGTCATTGAGGTGATTAAACCCAATACCCATGGTGGAGATGTCAGGAATTATACTGAGGGCAGAGAGACTAGATGATTATTAGGCTTAGAGCAGATCGGGGACTTGGTCTTAATGACAAAGTCCCCTTAAAACCTGTTCTTAAATCTAGAGCTCTGAGCATTAGGCAATCAGTATGTTTTTCTGTGTGTGTGTGTGTGTGTGTGTGTGTGTGTGTGTGTGTGTGTGTGTGTGTGTGTGTGTGTATATATATATATATATATATATATATATTTCTTCTTCTTCTGGATGCTCCCGTCAGGGGTCACCACAGCAGATCATCTGTTTCCATTTCTTCCTGTCCTCTGCATCTTGCTCTGTCACACCAACCACCTGCATGTCCTCTCTCACCACATCCATAAACCTTATCTTAGGCCTTCCTATTTTCCTGTTACCTGGCAGCTTCATCCTTAGCATCTTTTTCCCAATATACTCTGCATCCCTCCTCAGCACATGTCCAAACCAACGTAATCTTGCCTCTCTGGCTTTGTTTCCAAACCTTCCAACCTGGGCTGACCCTCTAATATTCTTATTCCTAATCCTGTCCATCCTCGTCACACCCAGTGCAAATCTTAACATCTTCAACTCTGCCACATCAAGCTCTGACTCCTGCCTTTTTGTCAATGTCACTGTCTCCAACCTATTTAACATAGCTGGTCTCACTACCCTCTTGTAGACCTTCCCTTTCACTCTTACAGGTACTCGTCTGTCACAAATCACTCCTGACAGTCTTCTCCACCCACTCCATCCTGCCTGTACTCTCTTCTTCACCTCTCTTCCACACTCACCATTACTCTGAACTGTTGATCCCAAGTATTTAAACTCATCCACCTTCGCCACCTCTACTCCCTGCATCCTCACCATTCCTCTATCCCCCCTCTCATTCACACACATATATTCTGTCTTAGTTCTGCTGACCTTCATTCCTCTTCTCTCTAGAGCATATCTCCACCTCTCCAGGGTCTCCTCCACCTGTTCCCTACTCTGTTTTATATATATATATATATATATATATATATATATATATATATATATATATATTTTTTTTTTTTTTTCATTTTATTTTTTAATTTCTCTTATTCTTTATATTATATATTATTATACATCTTTCCTATTTCTTTTGCATGCCCCCCTCTAGCCTGCCTTACACATATTCTCAAACTGACAGTCTCTTAATTGCTAAGCAGTGTATCTATTAATGTAAAACTGTTATTTCCTGTACATAATAATTTTGATATAATATACTCACATTATCTGTTACTAATGTGGCAACTTTCTGTATTTTTGCCTTTTCCAAGTTTTACAAAACTCTGTACTTATATTTTGTAATGTTGCAAATGTCTGTATTTGTATTCGGAGCTTTTCTCCTCGGGTCTCCACTGAAAATGGGCCACAAGCCCAGCTGGAATAACCCGGTTAACAAACAAACAAACAATAAATAAATAAATAAATATGTTTACACATATTTTTTATGATGTGATATATTATTTTTAGTTGTTAGCACTTTAAATGGTTCCATGTAGCTTTGATTGTTTAATTAATTAATTGCACTTGGGCAAGATAGTTCTTAAGCTGGTTGTTTTTACTCTGTGTATGGTCTGAAGAAACCTTGTTGGTGAAAATGCTTACTTATTTATGTCTTCTGTCTTTGATCATTAAACAGTTCTACATTTTTGTACATCTGATTACTGCGTTTTTGTGTTCATACTCAGCCTTGGTCTGCGCTGCTGTTCCTGTGTTCTACTTGGACTGCTTTTTGTGAGTGTATATGTGTGTGTGTGTGTGTGTGTGTGTGTGTGTGTGTGTGTGTGTGTGTGTGTGTGTGTGTGTGTGTGTGTGTGTGTGTGTGTGTATATATATATATATATATATATATATATATATATATATATATATATAGGTTCATAGGTTCATACTAGGCTATCTGCCCTGGGGCAATTATAAGCCTAGCCCGATTCTGTATGGCTTACGCCACCCCTTGATTTGAGTATACTGTGCCCTTTTAAGGTTTAGTTTACTGTGCCTCTGTCTAATAGTGACACGGGAGTAATCCCTGGGACAAACCTACGATTCCCCCATCCACCTATCGAGATTTTTCTTGAAGAGATTCAGTGAGGTGCTCTGCCTCACATGAACTGGAATTCTATTCCAGAGTGAAGGGAGCCTCTGGGTTATGAACCTGTCCCTCCAGCAAGTTCTATTTATTTCTGTGCTGAGGTTCAAGTCCCTCGAGCGTGTGGCTCTAAGGGATTTAGATTTACTGAGGTGGAGCATGTCCATTAATTCTGGATTTGACATAGCTTTGTATGTCAGGCATAGATCGCCTCGAAGTAGGCGGTATGCAACTGAGTAGAGCAGGAGTTTTTTTAACCGAGCAGCATATGGCATCTGTTTGAGACCCTTGATCCTCTTGGTGAGATACTTTTGCGGTCTTTCTAATTGCTGCAGGTGTCGGGTAAGGTACATCCCAAAAGGGGCATTGTATTCTATGATGGGTCTGATGAGGGATGAATAAAGGGGCACGATTACCTCTCTTGATCTAGATGTGAAACCCTTCGTGATGAGGTGGGCTATGTAGAAGGTCTTTCTAACCACTTTGGCAATGTGGTTTTCAAAGGAGAGATTGCTATCAACTTGGGTCCCCAGGTCCCTAATAACTTTCTCTGTACTTATTGGGTTTCCGCCTATGTGGTAATTTGTGGGCACATTGTTTTTGCCAAAGGGTATGACTATACATTTTTTGGCATTTAGCTTTAAACCATGGCGCTGGCACCAGTTATCTGTCTCTGTGAGACCTTTTTGAAGGATGTTTGTGTCAGCTGGAGAGTCGATTATGGCGCCCAGTTTGCAGTCGTCTGTGAACTTGGTGAGCCATAGTCCTCCCACGTTTGCCTGTACCTCGGAAAAGTATATACCGAACAAGAGTGGTCCTAGGACAGAACCCTGTGGGATGCCACTTGTGACCGGTTTCGAGTCTGACATGGCTCCAGCAACTCTTACTCTGTGGGTTCTGTCTTTGAGCCAGTTTGCAACCCGTCTTGTGACATAGGGGTTTATATTTAAGCTGGATAGCTTATCTATGATGCCCGAGTGCGGTATTGTGTCAAATGCCTTTGCAAGGTCCAGATAGGCTGTGTGGACTACCTTCCCTTCATCTATGGCTTTGGTGACTGTTTCAAAGAAGTCAACCAGGTTCAAAAGGCAGGATCTACCCTTGACAAAGCCGAACTGGGTAGGATCTAGTGTCTGTAGTTCCCCAATGTCTTTGTTTATGAGCTCCATGATGATCCTCTCCATAGCCTTGCAGACTAAGCTAATCAGGCTTATGGGGCGATAGTTTCCAGGGTCCGTAGAGGCTCCACCTTTGTGGAGTGGGACCACTGTTGCTGTACACCATTCTGTGGGCACATATCCTGTAGTGAGGCTGAGATTGTATAGCTGTTTTATTTGAGGGATTAGTTCCTCTTGGAGTTCATGTAGGACGCAACCTGGGATGCCATCTGGTCCCATGGAAGCAGTGTTTTTTGCTTTGGAGAGGGCAGCCTTCACCTGAGCATCAGAGATGTTTGGGAGGCAGCCCTCCGCTGGAATGATACTTGCTCTTTTGGGGGGGAGAAGTTTGCACTGAACCTGTCTGCCAGGATATTGGCGATGTCTGTGGGTTCAGTGTATTTTTTGTCATTTAGAATCAACTCAGAACAAGTCTGGGAGTTGCATCCCAGGTTCCTAACATAACTGAAAAAAGCCTTATGATTGTCTTTGGTGTCCTGTGCAATTTTTCTCTCAAAGCTGGCCTTGGAGGATTTTATGAGGGATCGTAATTTTTTGCTAGTACTGATCAGAGATGCCTTCCCTACTAGGGATTTTGCTCTATCATGTAGTAGCTTCCTCCTTCTGTTGTACAGTTTATTTATGGCAGGGGTCCATCAGACTGGATGCCTGCCTTTGGATGATTGGGTCTTGGTTTTGTTTGGGATAGCATGATCCATGCATTCCTGGAGATGTCCGTAGAATGCGTTTATATGGGATTCTGCAGTTTGGGCCATAGTTTCCACTGGCCCTGGGGCCTTGAAGGATTCCACTTCAGTTTTGAGAAGTGACAAGTTCACTTTTGAGAAGTTTTTCACTGTGGTTTTCTGGGCTGGGGGTGGGGTCGGGATGTGGACATCCAGTGAAATTAATTTATGGTCTGATCTTACCAATGAGGGATATACTTCTGGTGTGGAGCATAGAGTCCCCATGTTGGTAATGATCAGGTCTAGTATGTTGTCCCCTCTTGTGGGAGTGGTGAATAGTTGTTCCATAGCATTTGAGTTTATAATTTCCAGGAACCTTTGGGCTAAGGTGCTGGGGCTTGAGTAGTGCTCCCAGTCAATGTTTGGGTAGTTGAAGTCGCCCAATGTAATGGTGTTCGGAGAGATCTTCATGTTCTCCAATGTTTTCAGGAAAGCCGAGTGGGATTCCTGACTTTGAGTAGGATGCTATAAACTGAAAAGCAGTCTTGCCCACTGTTAGTTGCACATGAATGGTCTCCGATACTTCGTGCAATGCCACTAACCTGGAGGTGTGGATATCTGTGATAAATATGGAAACTCCCCCTCCTTTTGTGGTTCGGTCCGGGTTTTGGGGCCGAAAAGCATGATATGAGGTATAGCCTGGTAGTGCTGGGGTGCTCTCTGGAGCCTTGAACCAGGTTTCTGTCACTGCACAGATATCAATGTTCTCCATATTGAGGAGAGCTTCGAGTGCGTGCATCTTGAGGTTAAGACTTCTGGTGTTAAGCAGCATTACCCTTAGTTTCTTGTTCCTTGTGCTGTCTATGGGGGTATGTATATATACATATATATACGTATATATATGTATGTATGTATATATATATGGGTGTGTGTGTGTGTTTTTTTTTTTTTTTTGTTTGTTTGGAGGGGCACACCTCCCTGTAAAAATTAGCAATTTCTTTCCTGCTAAATGGTAGCTTATGGTGTACACAAAGTGCAGTAAGGTTTGAGTGCTTCATAGGTCAGTTAATTTACAACTAGAGACTGGAAGACTTGTAATAGAATAATACAATGTATGTGATTATTCAATGCTGAGGATCCTCCATGATGGGTCCTTAGTCTGAGTTATCTTTTCTACCAATCAGAATTTGATGTCATTGTTTTTTTAGGAGTTCCCTTAGTCAGTGACAAAAGTGTGCCTGTAATGATGCACATTGTGATGTAGCATATATACTACATAGGTGGCCTCATATTTTGTACCTACCCCTTTTTTGTTTGCCACCAGCACAATTTGGATCTCATACCTTTATGTTATCAGAAAATTTCTTACATTGGTAACCCTTTGTGTATGATGATCAAAGTAAGAATCTTTTTTTTCCAAATTCTTTTTTTTTTTTTGACATTTGCAGTAACATGGCATAAATTAATTCAGGTTGGGACTCATAGAAGGGTCCTTTTCATTTACCTGTCAGGTGGGATATTTTCTCAGCCTCTTTGAATATACCTAGATAACAAATTAGGGCTCTAGTCTTATAAGTCTATGGCTTTTACATTCTTCTGGCTTTTCCTTAAAGAGGAGATCCATGAGTAACAGAGACTTGGTTCTCTAGTCAACATTTCAGTGTGAGTGGTATGGCCTGGAGAAACATACACTTGCTGCCACTTGTGAAAGATGTATTTGGGTGTTTTTGTCTTCTTTTCTCTGCCTAATAATCACAGCTGTGAATCCATCTGGCCTGTTGGTGGTAAATAGATTTTGGAGTCATACATTCACCGAACAGAGATACTTAGAACTGAGACTTCATCTTGGGGAGTCCTCTTCAGAACTTTGGTCAGGTTAATCTTGAATGAAGAGGAGTCATTTGGTGAGCCTGCTGTAGACTCCTTTGGTTGAGTTAAGGAATTCTGGTGTTTGTTAAGCAGATATTGGCAGATTCTAGTGAAATGTGTATAGGAATGCACTCATACGGTCCTCATTAGAATGCCTGCATTCAAATCTGTCATCATATACACCACCTGTGGTGTATTCACTGATGCTAATACCCATTTGATTACTCATCACATTGCACTCACCAGTCAAGTGCTCACTCCCAGTTTTACAAACACCTTTTTGTGTTTTGACTCTCAGAGCTGCTGGGGGTGTGGAACAAGTCTCCTTCTCCAGAAAACTCACTTTGGGATTGGAGGGGAGGATCTTCATCCTGGATGCAAATGAAACTTGGGAGTCCATTTTTTCCCCTTGGTCATTTTGGGTGATGCTCCTGGAGGGAAGTTCTGGACTATATTTAGCTCTCTTTGCTTCATCCCTCATTTGTTTTTTCCCAGAGTTAAGGTATTTTCAGGTGTGTCAGACATTCCGTCCCTAGGAGATACCTTTGGTGGATTTTCTTTTCGAAAACCTGGAGGCACCTTTTGTTTTCTGTTACAGCAGCTTGGAGGTTGATATTTGGTATCTACTCATGGTAGACTAAAGTGGAACCTTGTGGGGGCATCAAAAGGCTGACCTGTAGATGTTTTTGGAGGCTACCTTCATCTTTGGAGGTCTCAGTCTCCCCATCATTCAGAAAATACTGGTGGCCTAGGAAAGTGACAATATGGGCAAGATGTTCTTCTTCATTGCTACCTCTATCAATTTGTGCTCAATGCTCTCAGTTATTCTGTGCATCTGTCCATATTACTGCCCCTTCTTCTGCAGGTAGTTCCGGAGCCAAGCAACCTTCCTGAGCACAGTAACTTCCTTGTTCATTGTAGTCCTGGTGTGACTGCATTTGTGACACTTCCTTTTGGATATGTTAGATACTCTGGCTCAGGTGGCATATAGTGCGGTTTGCCTGTACATATTCTTAGATATTTCCCTTTTGCAAATGAACTGCTGCCCACTTGCCAGGTACCCCTTCTGATAGGATAGAGCTGTTTGGTTAGATGGTGCAGCTTTTGTAGGTCAGCTTCTGAGCCAGGAACCATTCCTGCTAAGTGTGAAGGATCCCCTACTCTAATTCTTGTGTTGCCACTCTTTTGACAATGGATAAGGGTCTGCAGATGCCTCTGGCATGGGACTCAAGTGCTTCGGGTCTCTTCTTCCTCTCTGCAGGTTAGACTGCTTGTGATCAGACCTACACTTCCCAGAAAGATCTCTGGCTGTGGGACATGGGCCCATTTGATGGGCCTGAGGAGTTGGTGGAGGGGAGTATTCAATGGAGACCTCTCCATGAATGGGCCTTTCTCATTCCCTATTTCCAGTTTTTTGAATTGCCTTTCTTAGGGCAAGGGTAGTAAAGTTCGATTCTATCATCTGTGAATTATGGAAGCCGCTGCTTTCTGGAGGGATGACTTCCTTCCTTGGTGAATCTATCCTTCTTCTTCCTCATCTGTCCTTGTCCAGTTCTCCTACTTCTCCCCGTAGTAGGACTTTCAGTGTGAGTGGCCCAAACTGACTGCTGGGCAAGGGAGATCTTCCCCTTGGGGAACCACACTTTTTTTCCTTGGGCTGTTCAGGATGGGAGTCCCATGAGGCTCTCCTTTAGGCATCTGTATTCTGGACTTGGAATTTCAGCTTTCCATACCATTTTTCATGCCCTCATTAGAGGAGTGGGATTTGTCTACTATTCCCTGTATGTTGTGGATGTCTGAAGTACTGTGGCCTATTCAGCCTCTGCTGCAGGCCCTTTTTTGCAGGTGTCAGAGCTCCTCTGCCTTGGAGATAGACTGAGTTCCCGTTGGGCCTATGTTATTTTCTTAGTTTTTCTCTTTATCCTACAGGATCCTTGCTGGGCACTGGGTTGAGATCTCAGTTTAGCAGGAGTCCCTCTGGTTCAGATAGAAGTTCTCCCCTTCTAAAACATCTTTGTCCCTTTAGGCTGGTTGTTGAATCTTGTGGTAGTGTTGTTGAGCTTGAAATCAGCCCCCACTTTGTTCTTTGGCCTTTGAGCTCATGCTCTAGGCAGCTACTCAGCTTCCTTTGGTGGGGAGTGATGTAGGTCAAGGCCTTCAAGATGGTCATTGATTAGGTTGTTATATGTCTTCCTGCTATACCTTTCCCAGGGTCCTTTTTTGGGTGAGTTAGACACTGGAAACTAAAACAAAACTTGGTGATGTACCCATGACACAACACTAAAATCAAAAAGAGGTACTAAGCCAAAACACTACAGTCAATCTGATCCAACAAGTGTAATTAACCTCTTCCAAAAAAAAAAGCAAGAGCAAATGTAAAATCTGAATCAGATGCTGCGGAAGGCGGATTTAGGACTGCTTCACCTCCTTTATCAGGAGAAGGAGGGGGAAGCTCTGGAGCCATTTGCAGAGAATGCCAGTAGAGTAGCCCTCAAAAGACCATGCGCTTTCTTCCCTGAAGGAATGTTGTCCTCCCTTCTTCTTCCCTGTTGTACATGGTACAGGGGAGGTAGTTATGTACTTATACTAAGGCTCAAGCCCAACTCCTTGATGCTTCTTGACTCTAATAATTCAGAGGATCTGGGATCTTGGATTCTTCCCCCTGTCTGTTCCAGGGGCCAATGCAGGGTATCAGGAATCAACCCTTGTTCTGAATGTCTGGAAGGTTTTTTTTGTTGTGGGGTTCCAATAAACTCTTTCATGGTATGGTCCAAGGTTCTGGTCCCCTAGATCCTGTAGAATTCTATGGGATCTGGTTGGGGAAACTACAGACCACCAAATTTTCCCTAGTGGGTCCTCCCAAAATTGCCTGCCATATGCTGTGAGGACTGGCTGGGCACTCTCATCTTTTAACTTTCTGGTTTGAAAGCCCACATTTGCACTTGTTTCTTGCCTTTTCTGTAACTAGTCTAGTCCAGATGCAGATTTGCTGTATCCAGGACTGTTTGTAAGCTTCTGAGTGGTCCAAAGACCGCTCGTCAATTTTTCCCTTAGATCTGCTAGTTCTCTCCTCTCCTGCACTTTTACTAGCTTATTAGTCTAGCATTTTACTAGACATCTTGTAGCAATTATTGTAGCACACCAAAGTGCTACCAGCACTAAATGTTCTACAAGGAAACAGCTCCAATACTTATTATTAATGCCCACCCCTCCAAGCATGTCTAAAGGTCAGTTCCCTGTGCTTTCTCCTATTAACCTGGTGAACTTGGGAATCCTAAGGCAATGTAGAAACTGCCGTATGTACACTGACAGCCCTCTCCTCTTACCTCCTAACACTCAAACTTGTGAGAGATGCACTTGTATATCCAAAGTGGAAGCCACGCACTCTCCAGCCAAGACTGGAATAACTGGTCAGGAGGACAAGGTCAATACTTGCACCACACCACATGGAACTCATAGCCCTCCAGAACATACACCAGCACTGCCTTCACATAAAAACACAAACCACACACCCACCTTCGTGGAGGCTCTCAATAAAAATCTACCCAAACAGCAGAGACCTCCAAGGCAGAAACACATTTGACCACCAAAACACAACACTAATCAGGAGACACATAACTCTCCCAAACAGTGTACCACTCAACCAAAGCCCCTAAGGCAAAACAGCATGCCAAACACACTAGTCATAGCTGACTCAATAGTGAGGCACACTGATGTCCTACTCACTAGGTTGAATAAGGAGAAAGTAACAGTCAGCTGCCTGTCAGGTGTCAGGATGTGCCACATAACGCATGCACTCAGGTCCCTCAACAACAGGTACAAATACAACATTGTACATGTGGGTGTGAATGACCTGAGACATACCTCCCTGGACTACATGAAAAGAGACATGAAGGAGCTCTCAGATTATGTAGCCCAGGTGAGTATGACCCTAGCCCTGAGCAGCATCCTACCGTCACCCAGAATGATACCACAGTGCAAGCAGAAAATGATTGATTTCAACAACTGGCTAAGTTTCTGGTGTCATTCTAAGGGGATCCAGTATCTGTCTGCCTGGGATGACATGATTGACAGACTTTGATGTTTTGCCAGAGATGGCCTGCATCTGTCACCCCTGGGCTTCCTGATACTGGCCAAGGCTCTTGCCACCCCTACAGTGTCTTTTTTAGGTGGTGCTCCAAAGACCAAATTACCACTGTAACAGCTACAAACAAATGCAGTCTGAGGGTCATGATGCTCAATGATAGAAGTCTAAATCTCAAAATGCACTCACTCAAAGCACTCCTTAAAATGGAGAACATTGACATTTGTGCCATAACAGAGACCTGGTTCAAGGCAGCAGAAAGCACCCCTGCACTACCAGGCTATAACTCATTCCACATCTTTCGGCCCCAGAACTTGGACTGAAGCTCCAAAGGTGGTGGTGTTTCCATATTCATAAAGGATGTGCACACCTCCAGACTGGTAGCCCAACATAACACATCTCTGAGATACTTCAGGTGCAGCTAACATTGGGTATGACAGCAATTCAGGTTGTAGCCTGCTATAGGTCCCCAACCATGTCCCAAGACTCACACTACACATTTCTAAGCACCCTGGAGAATATTAGGGCTCAGACTAACACTCTCATGCTGGGTGACTTCAATTACCCCTCCATTAACTGGGAAAACTACTCATGTACCAATATACTTGCCCAACGTTTCCTGGAATTCATTAATTCCAATGCCCTGGACCAGCTCATTCTTACCCCCACCAGAGGTAGCAACATCCTTGACCTGGTCATTACTAACATGGGCAACTGTTGCTTTACACCAATAGTCAACTCCTCCCTGGTTAAATCTGACCACAAACTAATTACCTTGGAAATCCACATCCCTCCCACCCTCCACCCTCTGCAGCAAAGGTAACCACCATGAAAAACTTCTCCAAAGCTAACTTTGGGCTTCTAAAAACAGAGGTGGCTAACTTCACGGCACCCATGCAAAAGGAGAATAGTTGCATGACCACCGAATCATACACCAATGCATTGTATGAACACGTACACAAATGCATACCCAATAAAACCAAGACGCTCTCCTCCAAAAAAAAAAAAGGATGCCAATCTGGTGGTCCCCCTGCTATAAACAAACTCTACAACAGAAAGAGGAAACTGATGCAGAATAAGGTGAAGTTTCTAGACTGGAAAAACTCCCTTATCAGCCTCAATGAAAAGTTGAAATCCCTCATCAAATCCTCCAAAGCTAGCTATGAAAACAGAATTGCAGCAGATAGTAAAGACAACCACAAGGCATTCTATAGTTATATAAAGAATTTCAACGGTAATACCCAGATTTGCTCTGAGCTGCTGCACAATGGTACCTCCTATACCGAGCCAACAGACATTGCCAATATACTGGCTAACAGATTCAATGCCAACTTTACCCCTCTCTCCCCTCCCAAAGGACCATTCACAATACCAGTAGATTTCCAGGCACCCTGTATTACTGCTGCACAGGTGAAAACAGCACTGTCCAAGGCCAAAAATACAGCTTCTGTGGGACCTGACAATATCCCTGGATGTGTTCTACATGAACTACAGAGTGAACTGGCACCTCACCTGTGTGCCCTGTTCATTCGCAGCCTCACCTCAGGCTTTGTCCCTACCGAATGGTGCACTGTTACAGTCATCCCTCTCCACAAAGGAGGAGCGACTACAGACCCTGGGAACTTTCGCCTCATTAGCCTAATAACTCTGATATGCAAAGCTATGGAATGCATCATCATGGACCTAATAAACAAGGATATAGGGAATCTCCAAACTCTGAATCCCACACAGTTTGGTTTTGTGAAGGGTAGATCATGCCTGCTCAACTTGGTCAACTTCTTTGAGTCAGTCACCTGAGCCGTGGATGAAGGCAATGTGGTTCATACAGCCTACCTTCATCTGGCCAAGGCCTTTGATACCATTCCCCACTCAGGAATCATAGAAAAACTCACTCAGCTAGACATCAACCCCCATATCTCTAGGTGGGTTGCAAACTGGCTCACAGGTAGAACCCACAGTGTGAAAGTAGCCGACTCCAAGTCAGACTGCTGAACAGTCATGAGTGGAGTCCCATAGGATTCGGTCCTGGATCCTCTCCTGTTTGGTATCTATTTCTCTGAAGTCCAGGCCAACACAAAGGGACTCTGGCTGACAAAGTTTGCAGACGACTGCAAGTTGGAAGCTATTATTAACTCCCCAAGTGATGTTGACATCCTATAGAAAGGCCTCACCAATGACTGGTGTCAGAACCATGGCCTTAAGCTCAATGCCAAAATATGTGTCATCATCCCCTTTGGGAAAAACCCAGTTCCACATCAATGGTAGTCCACTGAATACAGAAGGCATTATAAGAGATCTGGGAACACGGGTTGACAGAAACCTTTCTGTTGACCACTACATTGCCACTGTGGTCAGAAAGCCCTTCTATGTGGCACATCTCATTACTCAGGGTTTTGCATCCAGGAAGAAAGAGGTCATTGTCTCCCTCTACTCTTCCCTCATTAGGCCAGTCATTGAGTACAATGCCCCATTTGGCATGTACCTCACTAAACACCTGCAACAACTGGAGAGGCCACAAAAGTACCTCACAAAGAGGATCCTAGGCCTTAAATATTTGTCCTATATGGACGGACTAAAAAAACTCCAACTATTCTCTATCTCATATCACCTACTTAGAGGTGATCTCTGCTTAACTTACAAAGCCATGTCTGACCCAGATCTATTAGAAATGCTACATCTAAAGAAATCCCAATCCCTCCACACCACACACTCCAGAGACCTCAACCTCATTACCACAATCAACAGAACATGCTGGAGGGACAGGTTCATAACTCAGAGACTGCCCATGCGAAAGAATGGACTTCCCATACATGTCAAGCAGAGCACCTCACTGGCCCTCTTCAAGAAAAATCTTGATGAGTGGATGGGAAATAGAAAATTCACCCCAGAGATCACTCCAGTGGCTTTACTTGACAGAAGCACTGGGAACTAAGGTCAGGTGGCACCATGCCAGGGTAATCCTATGGGCTAGGCTTGCAAAGGCTCCAGGACCATTAGCCTAGTGCACACCTATGAACCTATGAGTGAGGGAGAGTTGGTTGAGCTGAAGAAGTTGTGGGAGTTTGAGCCAGTCGAGTTCTTTAAGTGAGTTACAGTGATGGCTGCGGTAAGATTAACCAGTGGCAAATTTGGCAATTTTGTCATAATAGGCTTCTAACTTATTTAGATTAGTTTGTCTAAGATTGGTAAGTATAGGAGAGGTGTAGAGTAAGAGTGAAATGAGGTGGGAGTTGGCAACTGAGATTCTGGCTGCTTTGGTGAGGTATTGTCTATTTCTATACAATGATCCTAGTTTTTTGTGAACCTTTTTTATGGTAAGAGAAATGTGAGTGTCAAATTTAAGTTGATTGTCAATCTCAATACCAAGTAGTCTGGTGTGTTCTTTAGGGGATATGATGGTGGTGTTGTTGTTCAGAATATTGAAGTGGGGGTTAGTTAGGTTGAGTTTAGTGGGTTGGAAGATGAGGAGTTTAGTCTTGTTAGGGTTGAGTAATAGCTGGGCATTGGATAGCCAGTTTTCTATAGAGGAAAAGGCTTCCTGTGTGATTTTATGAAGTTCTGGTATAATTGGGGCTGAGCAGATAAGAGCTGAGTCATCTGCATTCTGTATTAGAGTGGCCTGCTTGGTGGCTGTGAACAGATTATTGGTGAAGAGTGAGAATAACAATGGTCCAATGGTGGAGCCTTGGGGGACACCAAGTGTGACAGGAAGTCGAGGTGATAGGTCATTGCCATACATTGGATTGTTGGCGGCCATCTAGATAACTGTGAAACCAGTTTGTAGCTGATTGTTCTCACCAACCTCTCCTTTTCTCAGAGAGGAGCAGTTTGTGTGAAACCATATCAAAAGCCTTGGACAGATCCAAGAATGTGGCAGAGGAGAATAGGCCGTTGTTTTTATGATGAAGGATAGTGTTAGTGAAATGGAGTAAGGCTGTGGTAGTATTATGGAATGGTGTGATGCCATGTTGGGAGTTGGAGAGAATGTTATTAGTTTGCAATTAGTCTAGGACTTGAGAGTGAATGCATTTCTGAAGTATTTTGGAAAGTGGAGAAAGGATGGCTTTGGGGTGGTAGCTGGAGAGTTCTGTGGAGGAGCCACCTTTATGGAGGGGTATTATGTGGGATATTTTCCACAGTGAAGGGACACAGCTTTCGGCTAAGGATTGGTTTATTAAGACAGAGACTGGGTATGCTAGGGCATCGGCTGCTAGTTTCAGGTAATAACAGAGAAGGTTGTCAGCAGCAAGTTTTGAAGGTTTAACAGAAGTTTTTTTTATTAAGAAGGTGGGCAGAGGAGAAAAAGAAAAGAGTGAAAAGAGTAATTGGGTTTGACGTGAGGAAGGTGGAGTGGGGTTGTGTTGTTTGGCCAGAGACAGAATGGATTCAGTAAAGTGGTTACTGAAAGAGGCAGCGATACTACTGGAGGAAGGGAGAGAGGTAGGTGAGGGGTGCTAACCTTACCTGGGTGGAGAATGGAGTTTATAGAGTATATGTTGTAAGTGATATTCTCTTCAAACAGATACACTCATTAGAGACATGGGTACTTATGTGAACAACTGTCAGTCGATCATAACATTTCCACCATAGTCAGGAAATCCTTCTATCTAGCCCAGTTAATTTCCAAGAGAATATCTTTGAGAGCCGAAGAAGTCACAGAAGTCACCTTACCAATGTACTCTTCCTTTATCAGTCCCATCATTTAACACAGTGCCCCCTTTGGTATGTACAAATCCAAGCATATCACTTAACTGGAAAGGTGACAACAATTTTTAACCAAGAAAATGAAAGGCCTTAAGTCCTTCAACTATCCCAACAGATTAGCACAAACTGTATTTATATGCTACTAGCTGCTTCTAGCTGACCCTTGTCTTGCTTTTTGAATCATGAAAGTCTCAATCCTATTTGACTTCCTATTTCCTCAAGAAATTAGTGACTCTACAAACACCCATACTAGTGACCTAAATTTACCCTGACAAATAAAGAAGGCTTGCTGGAGGGATGGGTTCGTAACTCAACATAGTCCCAGCATATGGAATGAGTTACCAGTACACATCAAGCAGAGTACTACTATTTCTGCCTTTAAGACTAGTGTTGAAAATCAATGTGTAAAAACAAACTTAAACCAGGGCTATCATATAAGACCCTTCTCAGTTTTGGAGGTGAGCACCTTTAAGTCCTTCTAAAGGGTGGCAAGAACTTTTACGGGTGTCTACTTAAAGGTGAATATGGCTAGGCATCTTATGGTTCCTGTGATTGCTTGCCTAGTATTATTATTATGTTTCTAGTTGGAGTACACATAATTAGACGTAATCTAATCTTGCTTCTTTGTTGACTTTAGGTACTAGATGTTCCACTCGTGAGCAAGACTGTGGTCTGGTCCCTTCTTTGAGGAGCATCTGTCTCCATAGGCTGTTGGCTTGCTTTGAAGCCTGACACATCACAGACACTTGCTGTTTAAGTTTATATCCCAGGTAATTTCATTAGCTATATGATTCTAAGTCTCATTGTTGGATAACATTTTTGGCAACGGTCAGCTGTCATGAGAGTCCTGGTCTTGTCTTGCAGCTCCTGCCTTGTATTTGTACTGCACAGGGTTCCATGCAGTGTTAGGACCTATCAAGGAGAGTATTCGATATTAGGTACAACGATTATTTTTTGTCATATCAACTGACCTATGAAGAGGACCCTTCTTGATGTGTCAGAGATACCATCTATTCATCCTCTCACAGGTAACTGAACACTCATTCCAGCTTCTACTATTAGGTTTTCTATAAGGAAGACAAGTATATGCTAGACACCACTTGGTAGCAAAGAAGGTTAAATTGCTTTTTGATTTGCAGGAAAGTGTTTCTCAGTGAGTGGGTAAACTGGAGGGCAAAGGAAGGAATGTGCTTATGTAGTCAATGTGTTATGTCATAAAGGTTATTGTCAGGATGACCTTCCCTTCCTGAATGTAAGAATCTTAGAAAATAGATGCCATGTGCTGATTGGTAGAAATGACCACCCAGCCTTAGGACCTTTCAGAAAGGGTCTTCTCTGTAGATTTACTAATATAATAAGAACATAACTGTTATTTGTCAGTTTACTTTGTGTCACATAGTATGTTGGTTATTTAACCGTTTTTGTATATACCAGTGTAACTAGAGCTTCTTTCATGAGCAACCAGTAGTGTAGCTAGGGTGCAGTGAGAGGGGCAACTGCCACAGGCGCAAAGTGTTGGGGGCATGAGCAGCCGATCCCAATATCTCTTTAATAAAATATCGACTCTTAAAAGCCAGTATTGCATTTGAGATCAAACCTGTGCACTTTAGTGCCCTATGTGTGGTGTAAACTGTAGAAAATTCTTGTTACATTGTAGCAGTTTGCTACAGTTTAAAAGTAATTGTTTTAACTAGAACTTGAGCACCATAGTGCTTATTTATTTATTTTTTTTATAAAATACATGAAGGAGGGTTGCGTGCAGAGTGCAGAAACAGGACCTGAATGGCTAGGGCTTGGGGGGGGGGTCATGCATCTGGCCACCTGGTTGATATGCCAGTAGAAGGAACATCCATTTTTTTCTCCACTTGAAGAGCTAAGAGCTGAGGGACTAGATAACTGGCTCATAGTTCCGGCCCAGGGAGCTATGTTTCAGTGAGCAGCAACTCTCTTTCAGCTTGCATTTTACAAGTAATTAAATAAAAAAAAAAAAAAACTTTCTTTTTGAGAACAGCATACTTAAAATAATTTTGTACCATACTTAAAATGACTTTAGATGACAGTAGGCAGCCTGTAATGTGTTGTAGGTACAAGGAGTAGCACATTTTTCAGCCAGAGCTGTGTTGCTCTTTGGGTCCAGCTTGGGTGCTCTTCATCATTTATATTATTATTTACTTTTAGCTGTTCCCCTAAGTCTTCATGAAAAGTGCCCTTTAATTGTCCATAGCAGCACCTTTGTCAGCATCCCTCAGACTTTTAGTTCAGTGACAGGTGACCTAGGGTTTTCTAGCCTTGGAAATGCAGCTTTTTCTGCTTTTTTTTCCAAAAAGAATCAGTCACAACCTTCTTATCCCACTACTGAGATAAAGTGGGGGAATCACTGTAGATCCCATTCCCATACTGAAATGGGATAAGAAACTAACATGCACGGTTCACACTTTCACAGCATTATTGCATTAGCAATAATTTCTCATTTAAACTGCTTTGTTCCCCTTGGAACTATTTCAGCTGTACATAAGGTTCAGTTTGGCTTTCTATTGAAACAGTTTACAAGTTGATTTTAATGTGCAACATTCACTGAACTTTTTTTCCATACGTTCAGCTGTTTAAAAACGTGTCTTATTTAAACAGTTTGTAATAACCTTTTCTCTTAACTTTACGGTCCAGAAAAATACATATCTTCTTGAAATTTCTTTTCAGGCCCTCATAGGTTTTACTGATCCTCAGTTCAGAATCACGTGAAGTATTTTTTCCTACATTGAAGTTTCTCAGCATTCTTTGATTTTCCTTTTACTCTGCAGGTTTTATATCAAAAAAAGTTCACTAATACTTTTAGATATGTGTGTTTTCCATAACATATTATTTACGTGCTCAGACCACATATCAGTAGTGTGTTTCTTTTTCTCAGGCTTTGTTTCAAATGGTTAAATTGTTCAAATATTAATTGCAGATTTGCAGGCCTGTACCTAGCCTGGGTTTTAAACAGCTTGTTATCATCACTACAGTTTTGTGTCACCTCTTCATCATAGCATTCCTTTCACAAACAGTTTCCAAGTCATCAAATAAACACTTTGCAGTACTGTTCTTCTCTAATCTCCACACATTGTAGTCTGCAACCTTCACTGTCGTCCTTTTCCCAAACACACGTTATCCTAAGTGTGTCATCTATCTTATTTTATCGTCTTCCAAATTTACTTGCATACATTCCCTTCTCCATATACTTCATGTATCTTTGTTTTACCCTAGTTTTTACTTTTCCACTGCAATACCTGAATTTGCTATTCTCTTGTGCAAATTAGCCGATGAAAATATATATTTTTTCATATTCTCTTACTCATTTTTGACCTAGATAAGAGTTTATTTTCCATTTTCCTCCCCAAGCTTCTTTTTTGACAACCCTTTCTATCCCGTGGTCCTATTTTAATATCTGTACAGCCTTCTGATTCGTGCCAGTGCCATTAGCAGTTGTCTTTATTTTCATTTTGGCACCAGTGGCGACATCCCTGGTAACTGTTTTATTTGATTTTCCTCTTTAAAATCCCATGCCATAAATCCTTCTACCAACAACATCTTTTGTTGGCATGACCATCAAAAACACATTCTGGCTTCCCTGAACTTAACCTGCGGCTATTCTCCTTCATTAACACGCACAGATACTTAGCTGTAACTTCTTATTCCTTCTTTGTACATTTATCTATGTTGATAAAATTCTGCAGTTGCAAACATATGTTTATGCACAGTTCTTCCTCACTGTTGATCTTTTTACTGTGGCAGAAGATCTTCATCAAAACAGTCTGAATGCATCTAGTTTGAGTTCTTGAATTCAGAGCCTCGGGGGGACATGTATTTATCAGGGTCTTCTACTTATGGCATGTTACAAGTCTGCACTGTTTTACGGTGGTCTGCTCACTCTCATGGGGGTGCATTGCTTCACTAAAGTGGCATATTGTGCAAGCATTTTTTCTTTTCATAGGCTGTACATTACTGTCTTGTCATGTAGTGACTATTGCTAGCCTCTGCAAAACACAACTATTTTAAACATTTTTTTTTAACAATCAAAAGTATTTCCTGTTAAAACTCCCATTTCTTCCAGGCATGCCTTTCAACTGACCAAAATTCTGTTTACAGATTTTGCCTTATATTTGTCCCTGGTAAACTTTTTGATTTTTCTGGTAAATCACTAAGGATTACAGTTAGTCAGTAATGCCAGACAAGAGAGTCTTATATTTCTTATTGTTCAGAAAATTCATGTTGATGCAAAAGCTGTTGTTCTGTTAACTTTTTAAATGAACTAAAGTGATATTCAAAAATTAACATGAATTTGTCCCCTGATTACTTTCGGCTTTGTTAAGAATTCTTGAGTAAGGCTGACTGGTGTGCTTCCAGGATACCAATGATCCATGTCGGTTTTCCAGTTTTGTGATTTCCTTGCAACTGTTTTACAGTCATGTGTATAATAGTTGTGCATATATTATGTATGCCACAGCATATACTTGTTTAAATTTTATTTCTTTTCTCAAAAAGATCTTTTACAATTTAATTTTATTTCTTAAAAAGACATTTAACATGGTGTGCATGTATTTTATATATACATTTATATATATGAATGTGTGTGTGTGTGTGTATATATATATATATATATATATGTGTGTGCGTGTGTGTTTGTGTATATATATATATATATATATATAGGCCACCTTCAAAGGATCAAAATATCCGAACATCGAATCACTGGTCTGGGAAGACCAGATGATCAAAGTTTTGAAATATCGAACCTTGTGAATGGAGATCACTGCACAGTACAAAATGGATACTTTACCATTCTCTTCACTGTAGTGCAATCTCAGAGTTGGTATATTTAAGTAGCAGGAGGTATGGGGGGTGCTGAGGGTCTTGCTCCCCTGCAAAAACGTGAAATAAGAAGTTTTCACATTTTAGATTTTTTTTGTAAATTTCAATATTTCAGAACTTCGATTCTCTGGTCTTCAATGATCAGAGGTTCGATGTTCTGAAATTTCAAACCTTTGAAGTAGACCCATGTGTGTGTATGTGTATGTGTGCGTGTGAATGTGTGCGTGTGCGTGTGTGTGTGTGTGTGTGTGTGTGTGTACACACACACACACACACACACACACACACACACACACACACACACACAAAGTGAGATCAAGTTTTTTTAGAATGTTGGTTGGCTATTTTTTAAGTATATCATTTCAGCTTTTTTGGAGGGGGAGGAATAGTTGTGGTGGAAGACAGTGTATTGTTCTAAGAAACCTGGCTATATCCCTGTTCACAATAATTATAGAGTTGCCTTCTGTGCCCAGCCAGCTGATGCAAATAGGGTCTTCTGATGCACCATCATTCCTGGATTTTCATGACTTATGTTTGAATTCAGTAGCTTTTGGCTGAAACAGGACAAAGTTATGCTTAGTATTGACAGAGGTGACATCAGTTTAGTGTTGCCCTATTGTCCTAAAATGCATATATTATATTTAACACTGTCATGCCAAATGACATTTGGGCCATGTTTTCAAGAGACGGTCTCTTGATGCACACTTTGTGTGTTATGAACACATATAGACTTTTAGAGACTTGCCGATCAACCAGAAGACTTAGAACCAGTATCCAGATGGAGACATGCTGATCAACCAGAAGAGCTAGAACCAGTATCCAGATAGAGACATGCTGATCAACCAGAAGAGCTAGAACCAGTATCCAGATGGAGACATGCTGATCAACCAGAAGAACCGGAGATATGCTGATCAACCAGAAGAGCTAGAACCAGTATCCAGATGGTTGAGCCACCAGAGAACTAGATAAACATGGCAAAAGCAAAGAAAATATCACTGCACATTTTGTCATGTTTGGGGGAGGGACTAGACAAGAATGACAGAAGAATTCCAAAACCAAACTTTCAACGTGAACATGGTGCTGCTAAGAAAATAATCTTGGGCATACTACAAGAAAGTATGAGATGTGTAATTAAAAAGTAACATGAGAGAGGTATCATTAATTAATTGCTTACTTTATTGATTGCTTACTTAATTTGCTAATTAAGTACTACTGCTGAAATATGCAGGTTGTTCTTTGGGTAAAAAAACATTAAAAAGAGCAGAATGCAGTACCATTGCCCATGCAGTCTCCGATTGGTGTGTGCTAGCTGGGAACACCGTTCATGACACAGATGTATGGCAGAGTCGACACAGGGCAGAGCAGCTGCAGTCTCCAGTCTTCTTAATGTTTAGCTGTGAAATGTACTCTTTTGGCAGATGTACAACAAATGTTATCGCATCATCCAGGACCTTAACACTTGTGATTATATTTAGTTTCACTGTGCAGCAAGGATATCAAGTTTTATAAGTCTTGGATATTTTGTGCTTGCATACATTTCTGTAGCTCAAGTGGCTCAGAATTCATCCCAAGAACTAGGGAGAAAGGTTAGTAGTGGTACGTGTTTGTTGTAGTTCAAGCTTAATTCAAAGAAAGATGTTAAAAAACAGCCACTAGTACTGGTTCATGTTACAAGGTGTACGTGACACTGTGGACTACATTTTTAACTTTGAAATAATAAAGTTGAATAACTGTTGCAAGCATCTCTTTGAGCAAACTTCAGGCATAGATTGATGGTTTTGATTAAAGCATTTGAATAAGGTTTATTTTAGTTTTGTTTTATGTGTATCAGTTCAGTTGCTTCCTACATTCCCTGTTCTTGTTGACATTAACTCCTTTGCACAGTTTACATATAAAAGAGTAGTGCATTTCTTTGTACATTTTACCCACACCTCGACACCACACACTGTCTTTCAGCTCCCCTATTTCCCCATGTGTTAGCAGTGAAGAGTGGAATATCGTAGGGCTTATATGTTGCTCAGCTTTTATGTATGCTTTCAAGACTGTCAGACAATTAGTGCTGTTGTTGAGCTGCAATAAAGCCATATTGTGAGCACTGTTTTACATCAAGATAATTAATTTTATTAGTATAGAATGTGTTCAGTTTGTCTTCTTATGACACGGTGTCCCTTTCTAAATGTATTTATTTATTTATCTATTTTTGTCAGATAGATGTATTCTAATGACATCAGTCTTACAAAAACATGTCCACAGTAGTAAGCAATTTTATGGGATCAGTGAAGAAAATCTTTAGCTAAATACTAAGTCAACTTAATGCAAACTCAGTTAGATGTGGTACAAGTTCATTTGATTTTTGAACTTGACAAGCTGGTGTTGGATGTTCTACTTAATGCAAGATACGCTGGTGCAGATCCTCATTGTTATATTTATTTTGTATTTTCTTCTTGTCTTTTGTGATACCAGACTATAACTTCCACCTGTACAGAGTGTTTTAAGTTTGACAAAGAAGAGCTGTAACCCCTGATGTCAGCACGTATGAAAATATCTAATACAGTGCTTTGTTTCAAAGCATGACTGAACCCAGATTCTCAGCGATACTATAGCATTTATAGGAACAAAGCATAAATACCAGTCACAGTTTTTGATGGAAACATATTATGTATTCAGTTTAAGAAACTGTTTCAAGTCTCTGATTTAAGAATTTAATTTCAGGTATTATAGAAATAAGTATGATAACTCTATTCTTATTATAGAAGAAAAAAATCCTTTATGCTTGTGTTCACTTTCATTACTGCCTCTAGCAACTGATTGTAAGAGCTGTGCTCCATAGCTATGAAAGATGAGTACAGGATAAGTTAAAAATGTGGTGGATAGTGTATAACATTAATGACTGCAAGCTGATGGACACAGGGTGCAGTCTGATAATGAACTACTTTATAGGAAGCTGACCAGAGTTTAAAGGGACTGGAGGGTAAGAGAAGTGACCAGTGTAGGAGGACAGCAAAAGAAGCAATTACAGGATATTGTATGAGATGAGTGGTGAGCACCGAAGAGGAAGTAACCTGCATTAGTATAAGTCACTAGGGCATACCCCGAGCTGGAAAACAGTATGCAATTTTAGGTGTTGCATTTAACAGATGGAGAGAACATAAAATAGCTTCCAAAAATTGGTGCTGAGAGAACCTCAGGTTAAAGTACAAAGAGTTGTTGAAGAGCCTAAAAATGTGCATGTGCAGGGATGCAAATGGGATGGCACCAACCTAACCTGATAAACACCAACTATATTCATTGTGCAAACAAAATTTGCTGCATGTGGCAGGTCAGACTGAGAGATTACACTGTGAAAGTTAACTGAAGGCAAACATAAGAGGAGACAGATGAAACTTAAGTACAAAATGTGGTGTGTACTGGCCGTGCATTAAGGTAACAAAGTATTTAGCCACAGTTTTTGAAAATGGCCGTGTGTGTGCAATTAAGACTGGAATTTGCATATGGCCAAATTAAATTTATGGCTGTAGTAAGGACCATATTGGAAGCAGCTGATATATGGAGAAAGCACATAAATACTGGAGTAGAACCAGCTAGCCTGCTTTTCTTTCTGTGCGTAATAAATAAATACAGATTCTCTGCTTGATGTTGTGTCCCACATTACTTTTAGTGTCTTTCTATTGTGTCACTATCCCACGTGTTACTGAGAATTTGAGTAAAGTAAAATACTTGGAGATATGTTTCGTCTGTCACTGTGCAGTTTCAGTGACAAAATGCTGTGAGGTATGTGTGACTGGACTTGCTGTTAATTCTCAAGACTGTCAACACCTCAGCTCTAGGTAAAGCAGTTGACAGTTATTTGGTCGATAGCTGCAGAGAGCAACATCCAGGCAGTGTATTGGGAAAGAAAAAAATGTTTTGTATGGGATGCAGAACCAAATGGAAACCTTAAGGCAAACTAAATGCCACACAAGTTTCTTTCTTTGGTTTATTTTTTACATCTTTTATTCCTATACACCCATCATTATATTTCTTAGCATGGGACCAACTACCAATTTTATTGGTGTGCTTTTTATTTTGTATATTCATTAATCCCTGATGTGATGTACATGCTATTTTTATAGTCTTGCTATGGCATATGCTAAATTTCTATTACATGATTTACTACTACTTTACCATTACAGTATTTTTGTTTTATGTTCTGCATTATACTTCTACTGGCCCTAAAAAGTATATTTCTGTCTGCTTTGCTTTCTTGAGTACTCAAAACAAAACAAAATAAACATAGCCCTTTAACTCTTCCCGCTGACAATTTACTTCATTTTATAGTTGCCCGATGTTAAGCAGTAGATAAGTAGCAGTGAGATATACCCTGCACAAACCTACACGACAGGCTTCTAATTCATAAAAATAACAATCTCTGACAGTAAGAAGGAAAAGCTCAGCACTCGCTATGTTTCTGGCATTAAAATGAACACATTGATATGTGGAAATGGCTAAAATTATAATATAAAGAAAATTGTATGTGTCGAGAACTAAAAGGTGCATGGCACTGATCGGGTAGAATGGAAAAATGTCATGTATACTGTGTTCATTTTTGGCCCAGTACAGCAGGAATCACCTGCAGAAGGAATCTTGATGCCAAAGGTGACAGCAAGTTGAGTATAGTAACAACTAATATACTGTTGGTCAAGAATGAGCTACCAAACCGTAAGTAATCAGGAAATATTGGACTAGTAGAGTAATGATATTGATACCTTGACAACTATAAGCTACGTATATTGATAACACATTACAGCAGCATCAGAAATGAAAGCATCCACAGATATGTATGCACTAGCAAATGAGCCTAGAGGAGAGACACTATGTGTCAAGGCATTAGTATTCAGGATACTAAATATATTCTTGGTTAACATGCTAAGACACATAGCAAATGATGTCTGCCAGTAAGAACCTAGAATTTGGGTGGCAAAGTGGCTAACAGATGAGATGTCTGCCACACAACTTCAAATCTGGGGCGTTCAGTCCTAACTGCTGGTCATGGTCTGCTAAGAGTTTGCATGTTCTGTTTTGTGTCTGCGTGACCTTTTTTCGTACTCCATTTTCCCCCACATTCCAAAAAGAAACCGACTGACTGATTACACTACACTATATATATATATATATATATATTTATATATATATATATATATATATATATATATTTATATAAATCTGTATGTGCGTGTGTGTGTGTGTGTGTGTGTGTGTGTGTGTGTGTGTGTGTGTATATATCTATGGGTCTTTTTCTGTTGTTTGAAAACACAGTTTTTTGAACAACAGAATGCCGAACCCACTTTAGCAAAAGTGCACTTAAGCAAAAGTGTACATTCATGAAAATCAGTTTACCGAAGCCCAGTACAGTGGGGATAAGGGAATATACCCTTTTCCCCACTGTAGTGCAATGTTGGAGTTAAACACTTTTGAACATTGCACTAAACACTATTTAAGAGTCCTTTATCAAAAATGATCAGATGAGGGGCACATTACAGAAGAAATAAATAGCTAAAGTGACTTAAGGTATTTACATTGAGTGAAATTACTTTGCCTCAGACAAAAGAGCTGCACAAAGAGTACGAACCTTGTAAAGTCAAACAGTAAATAAATAGATGTAAAATTAACAAAACCGAATAAAAGAGAGTTATCCAAGCTTTCACAACCATGAGAAGCATGGCAGATGCTGTTGTTAAGTTTTGCATGAGGCATAGCTCTATGCATGGTAAAAAGAACTATTCTACATACTGAAATGTGCTTGAACATGTGGAAAAAAGTATTAATCAAACACATTTTCAGTCAAAAGAGATATTGATTGTCAATACAAATATAAAAGCAGTCGCTGGTAACCCAGAAGGTAAGAGCCCCAATGCACAAACGCTAGAATTGATAACGATTATAAGTCCACAAACAAAGTGCAACGGGGCTGCCAGGGCATAAAAGTCACAATTTCCAGATCTATACCAATAAATCCAAAAGTAACCTCGTCAGTAGATAAAACACATGAACGACAATCCAAGACGTCTAAAAACACTGGTTTACTCAATAATGGTAAGCGCTTTCACTTGATAGCGTCTTCAGACCAACAATACCCTCAAAAAATGCACATATTTATACACCGTCATAATCAACATCGATTAACAAATAACCATGTATTAAAGGTGTAAAGCAGATCCAATGAGTGCACCGCTCTATGGTAAAAAATACTCAAATACTTAGATACTATCTAAAATAAAAATAAAAATACGTATATAACAAGTATCTATAAAATGAGATAATACATATAATACTTCTAGATAATAAATATGTACTTATTAGTAAATGCTGTAAGTATCTATGTAATCTGAAAACTAAAAATAATAATATACATGTGTTTGAAGTATTGAGTGTGACGAGGTTACTTTTGGATTTACTGGTATAGATCTGGAAATTGTGACTTTTATTGCCCTGGCAGCCCCGTTGCACTTTGTTTGTGGACTTATAATCGAGATATTGATTGTGTTGTTCATGGGCATAATTTGTTTTAAGAATGTACACAAAAGGAATAACATGCCAAGCAAAATTATAGAAAAGGCACAGAGATTCTTTTCAAAATTTGTGAACAAATGCTTACAGTTATAAATTGAGGGTTGTTGTATATTCTAAGCATTGGTACACAGTGTATTCTAAAATCTGTTGATACATTAGACTAGACACTGGTGCACAGTGTATTCTAAAATCTGCTCCAACATAAGGCTAGACACTGGTGCATGGTGTTATACATGTGTTTGAAGTACTGAGTTTGAAAGAAAATAAATTGAAGGAAGTCAGTATGTAATTTGTTATTTACTTTGGCCATCATATAAAACTGTCGTATCAGAAAGTACTTTAATGTGAGTATAAGAATAAAAAGTGCAATTTTCAGTTCCATATACTTGATGTTGAGTTTTAAACTGTGTTATTTTTATTTACCTGTGGTAAGGTAGATTTCTGACTCTTCCACTTGGTGTAGTATTAGACTCTTAGGTGTTTTAGAGAACTGTTTCACTGATAATTAGAGAGGTGACTGCATTTTTAATATACTTAATGACACACTAGTGTGAGGTCAAGTAAAAAGAAGAGCCTAAAGTGAGACTGAGTTACTGGAGAGAAACTAAGATGGAACAGTCTTTAGTGAACAAAAGTAAGTGCAAAGTTCAAGTTGTAGCTCTGAAGCATGTAAGTCCTGCCTTATCACTGAAAGACTTGAAACCAGCCACAGAGAAACCAAGAGCTGTAGTTCAGATGTGTCGTTAGGGAGGCAAATAAGCTGTCGTGAGATTTCTTGCTCTGATTCAGTGTACTTTCATGTTTTTCTGAGTATGTTAACTATAAGTTTGTCATTAAGGACAGTATTGGAACAAATGTGGAATGGTACTGAAGTAAAGAGATAGAGCTTTGAAATGATTCGGCAACTCGAAGTTCCCACACTGACATATTTTGATGTAAGTCAGCCATATTGTAAGCAGATGCTAGACAGAACAGAGGTGGTACGTATATTGATTCGCAGGCATATAAATCCTTAGGTTCTGGATGCAGAGTCATCATGGAATGCCAGAAAAGGTATGTTTAGGTAGAGAACGTGCTGTTTACCATTTCACATCTTTGCCAAAAGTTCCATAAATAGATTTATGGGAAATCAGTGTTGATAGAAATAGCTCACAATCTCTTATTGAGTATATTTAAAAAGCCTGTACTTAGTCACCACCTAAGCTACAGAGAATGCATAAAGCAGGTATGCCAATATATTTATTTCCCAGAACAGCAACAAGGTTTGCTCAGTGAGCAGCTGGAAGGAAATTGGAGAATTCCATAATTTCCAGTGACCGAAAACAAGCTGAAAGACAGAGTCCTGAGAATGACAAAGAATGGCCTAAGTAGAAATGTGATATGAAGAAAGAAATACAGCCACATTTTCATTTAATAAGTGATTAGTAGCATACAGTGTTTAAGACTAATGAATTAGTAGCACTTACCGGCAAATGAAAGAGATGTTGACAAGAATACTTGAATCATACTTGGGAAATGTGAAATATAAATAATGATGTGTTGGACTGGTTAGGGGTATTAGTAGATACAAACAAAGAAGTTCAGTATAGTACATTTGCACTAATAAGCCAAAACGAGATGGTTCCTTACTCACTTCCAGAAGATGATTGATTAGATTAGGAGCCCTTTTTTGTTCAATTTTGACACTATATTGGTTGATCTGTTTAGATTTATTTATTTATTTTAATTTGTTTATACTTTGTTAACTGGTTATATAAAGTGGTCCAGGGACCCTTTTCAGCCAGTGGAAAAAGACAATGCAAAGTTAGCTGATGTCATAAAGCCAATAGGTTTAACAAGGAAAGATGTGATAATTCACTTAAAACTAAGTTTTAAAGATTTAGGATTTCTGATTAAGGAATATCTAATAATGATCTACAGTATAATTCAAGACATTTTCAAGCCCGTGGGAACTTCATCACATGATCCCCTGGTGTTAAGTACTCACATTAAAATGACTGACTGTAGAGTATTGTACATACTGTAAAAAATCTCATAAAGAAAGCACGGATAATTAGCAGTGACTGTTATGTAAACATACATTTAGCTGTGCTGGAATGCTTGAAAAGTCTCATGCAAACTATACTTGCTTCAGTAGCTCATATTCTGAAGTTTCATAAATTAGAGACTGGAATTCCTATGTCTGCTTCCTTATTACAGTCTGAAAACCAGAGATACATTCAAACATATCCATTCTAGACAAATCACTGTCACAATCAAAGGGCATGTTGCCTGTCTTCTTTGAAACAGGAATGGGGAGATATAGTAAGAATTTTGCAAGGTTTTTACAAAAAAGCAGCCAGAGAGACTGATTATGAAGGAGTATGTTCAATCCAGCTCACTTGTTTCTGTTCATAGTGTTAATGGAAAGTTGCTGAGGAAAAAATTGAGACATTTGTTCAAAGTGATTGTGTCTCATAATTCTTCTACTTCTTCTTCTTTCGGCTTTTTCCTGGTTAGGGGTCGCCACAGTGGATCACCTGTCTGCTCAAGACTGGCAGTGGAGTTTTACAGTGCCGAGTTGCCAGCCCGGCGCCCAACCTTCCACAGAGGGCACACACATGCACGCACTCACACCTAGGTCCAATTTAAAGTGTCCAATCCACCTACAGCATGTCTTTGGGATGTGGGAGGAAACCAGAGCACCCAGAGGAAACCCACACGACCACAGGGAGGACATGCAGACTCCACACAGAAGGCACTCCAGCCGAGGATCGAACTGGAGAACCTCTTGCTGTGAGGCATGATTGTGTCTCATAATAACTCTGTTTAATACAACTGTTCAGAGAAATGTCTAGAGAGAAACTCAAAAAGGTGGTCCAAAAAGCATTTCCAGCAGGAGATAAATGGAGGAGTGTTTTCTGAGTCTGGCATATTGATAGACTCCCAGGTCAATGTACTAGGTGAAGTAGGTCCTACTATATCAGCATCAGAAGTGAAGACCAGAGAACTTCCCAAAAATTCTAAGTTTAGAAGAAGGGTCAGAAAGTCAGCTAATTACTCTGACTGGCTGCATTTATATCAGAATAGGCTGCTTATGAAGTAATAAAGTATTTCGGCTTTGAATCTGATCAAAAGAGCATACAAAAGTTGCACTGACAAATAATGGAAATCCTTAAAAGTCATTCCATATTTAATACCTGAAGGATAGAACTTGCTGTAAAAATGTTTCATGTATATATAGCGTGTGTGTGTATATGTATAATATTTATAATGTTCATTCACATTAGAATGAGAAACTGAACTTTGGAAAAAGAGCAATGTCAGAGTTATCAAATGTGCATCATGTATTTATCCTAAATGTGGTATACAGTGTGTGCGTCTTTCGGCTTTTCCCGGTTAGGGGTCGCCACAGCGGAACTCCGGTCCGCTAATGATTGGCAGTAGAGTTTTACATGCTGGCTTGCCGGGCCTAACGCACAACCTTCAACGAAGGAACGCCCATTCACGCATGTCGTCACACAGTAGACGCTTTAACTGAGAATCGAACGGCCAACGTCTAACTGTGAGGCGACAACGCTACCGCAGCACCACCACCGCAGTGGTATACAGTATGAAAGTAAATTCTGAGGAATCCTCTGGTTCCTTATCACCTTACAATTAAGTTCCTTTTTTATAAAGTCTGGCATCTAGTAATTGAACTTTCTAGTGTTCTCACTCACTCTTTTTCCACTGACATTAGTGACAAACTGTGTGGGTATTAATATTATCCCTATTTATCTTACTACCATCTATGTGCATTCTTTCCACCCTAAATCCTAGTTGGTACCTACAAACCCATCCTGCTCTCAGCACTCTTTACAATATTTTTCTTCATATGACCTTTACACCAATCATAACCAGCTGGTATGCTTAGCACCCTTGGAGCAGCCGTCCTGGTATATTATATCAGAATTAATAATATACTTGAGTGTGTACATCTCTATAGAGTACCTTGAATTAACTGAATGTGAATAGTTGGCTAACATATATAATTAACAGTAGCTGATAGTGTGAGTTACCAAAGATCTGATGAAATGCATATATACTGAACAGTGTAAATTTAGAAGAGACTTTGTAATAGTGTTAAGCAACTTAAAAACTTAAATGATAACACTTCATTAACAATGGGCATTACCATTTATATCAACAAGCAACATTCACCCGCTGAAGTAATATGAAATGTGAGTAAACAAATAATGTGAAATCTCTTACTTAGCAATTGTTCTGGATTATTATAGTGCAGTGAACTAACAAACATTTCTAAATTATTATATTGCTGTGAAATAGCAAACTGAATACAAATTTCCCTTTGATTGTAAAGTGCAGTAAATTGTTGTATTACACAACAATAATCCTGTTTGCACAGCCTGATTGGGTCTGTTGTATCTTAAAAGGGTTCCTGCCTGTACAAGCCTACCTACCAGGTTAACAAGTTAAATAACTAAGTAAATACACTTGGCGTCATGTATTCTGTATCTGTCTCATTATTTGCATATTTTGAAAAATCTATTGTCACATTCTTTAGTAAGTGTTTTAGAGTGTAGCTACAGATTCATAAAAGTACCTGAAAGATCAAAAGGTAGGTTGCTTGCTATTCACAAGGAGCTTTTCAGTCATCTGCAAAGCAGTTAACCTCAACCTGAATGCATGCCTGACAGTTAACAGCACATATGATGCTCACTTCTGAACTGTCAGCAAATTGTACAGACATTTTTATGAGGCAAGACTGCACAAAGACATAGGTGTGCATGTTAGAGATGCAGAACAGCAAAAGTGTCAAACTGCGCATGGTTATTAGATAAAGAAGCAGATAGTGGTACCAAATGTCATAAATTTTGTGCCTGAATTCCAGAGAAGTAATGCCATCTACTTCCTTCAGCCATGTTTAATGGCACAATACAAAAGTCTGTGAACAGTTGGTGAGGACAGATGTAATGAGGCACATGTCCAAATGAAAAAAAGGTGGTAGATAGTGCCTATGAGTTATGCCTATGAGCAGCTGAAGATGTGTTTCAGGTGTCTGGATGCCTCAGTTGGAGTGCTTCAATATGCAATATACACAGTCAGGTAAAGTCTTCTTGGTGTGCAGCTTCTTGGACAGTATGTTGGTTCACAAGAGAGCACTACAGGGACTGTCTGTTTGACATCACCATGAAACCCAGCAATAGTGTCCAGCAGACCACTTCATGCATGTGATGATTCCTGTCATCATATGAAGGAGCCCCTATTCACAGCACATGCAGCAGGTGGGGTTGAAAAAAGAGTTGAACTCTTTTAGTACAAGTATATTTACCACTAATCTTCTGAACTGCAGACAGTAAACAGATGCAAACAGTGCTGTACATGCATATGCTGATTTACATCATAAGATCTGTCAATCAGTGCACAGACTACATCTGTTTAATCACAGACATGTGCTCACAAGATCTTAAGTCATAGTGCAATGGGTTAGTTCCTTGTACAGCACTATGCAAAGACACAGGGCTAGCCAGTAGAGTGTATGGTCTGCTAGTAATATCAAGGGGCAGGAGTACAAAAGTGTGCAAAACAGGGCTAGATTGGCTAGGGAGGATTCCACCTTACACCACTATCTCTAACTTGCTCACATACATATAGATGCCACACTATGACTGCTAAGTAGCTCTCGCCTGGCAATGGCTTGTCAGAAATCCCAAGGATCTTTTGTGGTGGCATTCAGTATGTTAAAGAGTCATGGAAGAGATATGCCAAGAAGTTCATATGTAGGATTTTAATGTAATGTGTGATGCTGGGCTTTATAATGAGGAGTCGCCATGATGTTTTGTGGGCTACATGGCTGTGCACCATGATCAAACAGCATGGGTTTGTGCAAACAGCCTCTGTCTTGTCCACAGCCTGTACTATTGTTACATCCTGAACTTCCCAGTGAGCCTGCCACATCCCTGCACATTTGAGTCATAATACAGACAGTCCATGTCATAGAGGCAACATGACTGACATGGTGCAAAATGCACGTATCAAAGTGGCAGTAACAAATCAGACATATTTTTGAAAAATACGTTTACCTTTTAGACACTGGTCCCTGGTACTGTATACTATAACAAACATACCCTCAGTAGAACACAGTATATAATTTTTGATTCATGCAGAGCATTGTTGTATAGCAATTCATTACTGGAAACCATGTGAGAAGTAAGTGCCCAGCCATGAACACAATAGCAGCATACCACAGTATCACCTTAGGCCAGGGCACTTACCATGAGTTCTGTGTCCTTTTGCTAAGATTCCTTTACTCTTCCTGAATAGATAACTAACTTATTTACCTTTGTTCAAGCCATGAGATGATAAGCCTTTGTCAGTGAAAAGTCTTCCATGAACAGTTTGTTATATGAGGCCTAGCCCATTTCATCCCCATGCAGGGGGCTTTCTTCTTGCTTTACCTAAAGAAACAAAACTAACGCCAAATTCAGAAAACCTCAGGAGTTTTCTGAAATGTTCTGGTAGTAGTTTATAGGTCTTTAAGTTTTGATTGTTTAATAAACAGTCGGTTGCACTCTGAGTGGCTAGCCAGTAACTGCTATTTCATATTTAAAATTGTATTTGTACTACTAATACTTTAGATAAGAAGGCTGTATATGAGGTGTTGTGTGGACATTGAAAGTTATCACATTTATTTCTGTTTTCTTTATTCATATGGAATAACTATGTGGATAAATGATGAAAACATTGATAGGTTATCTTTAGAGCTCCTACTTCTATTGAAATAGTAAACCATACCAATATGAACCTGTGTAACAGCATGGAGTTTAATCTCCGAAAATAAATTAATTTCTCATACAACATCTACTTTATTGAACAATATATTGCGTCAAATTGCATCTAGAGAATTACTTATCTTAAAAAAAATACTACCATTATTTTCCGAGATGAATACTTTGATCTGCAGCTGTACTGGGAGCAGTCCGCACTTTGTTGTTCCCTGAAATGGCTTAGCATTTAGTTGAACATAAAAGAAAGTTGAAATCTGTCTTTTGAACAAGACTGATAACTTGCATAATCATTGTTCTGCTTCTAACATAGCCATCCTGGCTTCCTGGCTAACTCCATCTGCCAGAACATGGAATGCTAGCAGGCAGAAGTTACCCAAAGAAAAAAAAAATGCAGGGTAATAAGAGGGACTTTCTGGTTCCCAGAGGTATAGCTGGTTCAACTAGTACACTGTGCTGGTGCCACAAAGTTACACACCACTCCCACAGCTCTTCAAGTGAAGAGCAAAATAAAAAGAACTTCTCATGCAAAGCCAGCACATTACCCAATCCACTCTTCACCCCTAACCCCTACAGTTGTTCAGACTCCAGCCATCCACTTACATCCCCTTTTTCCCCATTGTACATGAGGTCAGAGTGTCACTTCATCAGTGACAGTCATCCAGAGCCAACACTGCAGGGTGGTTAGCTCTGCATGAGTACTTCTTCCACACTACACACTTGTATGTACACTCACATCTGTAGCCAGTTTACAGTGTCCAGTCTGTCTCCTCCATGTCTTTGGAATGTGTGAGGAAACTAGAGCACCTGGAGAAACTTCACGCAAACACAGGAGGACATGCAAACTCCACTCAGAGGGCACCTCAGCTAAGAATCAAACTGGAGAACCTCTTGCTGTCAGGTGACACTATTCACTGTGCCACTCTTCACACTGAAGAGTAAAAAAAAGTCTGCTTCTTGTACAGGAACACCAATCAGGTGGTTAGATACCCATCCCCTCCCACCTGCCCTAGGAGTCAATCAGGTCCCATTTCTGCTCAAGCCAACACCTTCTCCTTTCTCACATTTTTGTTAATAAACAAACTCTTTTTCTTTTCATTTCTAAGCAAACTGCTTGCTGCAATTGCAATAATTTATACTCCATAAGGAGTGCTACAGTGCTCAGATTTTAGTTAAGAAAAAAATACATATATTATATATATATATATATATATATATATATATATATATACTTTTAAACTGTTGCAAACTGGCTTGCTACAGTGTAGTAAACAGTTGCTACAGTTTAGACCACACAGGGAGCGCTACAGCTCACAGGTCTGACCACAAATGCAATACTGTTTTTTAAAAGCCGGTGTCCATTAAAAGCGATCGGATCAGCCAACCATGCCCCCTAACACTTTCCACATGGAGCAGTTGCATTTGCTTTTGATGGCTCCATATTCATTCAGATGGAATGCAACTTGCTGTGCCTGTCTCACATTTACTGTGTGTCTGAACATCCACCCAAAGGGTTTTAGTGTTATTAGAGTACACAGTACACGGAGATGGTGACTGCATTGAGACATTACTAGCCATAAGCCAAATTTGTTAAATAAAAGTATTATTTCTAACTGTGCTTCTAATTCTGCATTTAGTTCTGCCTCCATTCAAACCAAAAACAACACTATTAACAACACTTGGAATCTATGAACAAGTAAACTAGGCAAAGTATTTGCTGTAGTTGTAATTTAACAGTGCTAAATCTTTCCCACACAAGTTTACCAACTGTTAGTTTTAGCACTGAGTAAATGGCTTAAATTCATCCCCAGACTTATCTAAGATTCTGCTGGATAATGGTAATTTTATTATAAAGTCACACCTAAAATATTTCTTTGCAGAGATAGAAAACAAAATCAGATACAGACCTACCATTTTAATGTTTTAGATCAGCTCACCCTTCCAGTCACTCCCCGTAATCTAACCCTTCTTCCATACTGTCATGTTCTTTCCTATCAAGTGTTTTTCCCCATCCCAGCCAACCATCACCTTACACTCAGTTTCTTCTCACTCAGTATAGTCATCAACCTCTTTTATTATAATCAACATATCTCTTAAATGTCATCGCTCCATCATATAAATTCCGCCATACTACACCTCACCTACTATTTCTCAAATCTCTTCTGTAATATCTTTGTGAACAATTTATAATCTGTAATACTTTTTCAATACCTGAAGTCAGTAGCCTTCAGTAACTTATATCCCCCCTTTTTTAATGATTTTTTAGGGCAAACCTATATAAAAAGATCATCAGAATCACAGGAAACATGTTTTAGGGTGTTCTGAATAATTTACCATCTACTTCTTTCCATTTAACAAAACGTATATATATATATATATATATATATATATATATATATATATATATATATATACACACACACACACACACACACACACACATACATGTGTGTGTGTGTGTATATATATATATATATATATATATATATATATATATATATATATATATATATATATACACATACTAAGAATAGCCTGGCCTTTCATTTTAGAATACTCCCTTAGCTCTTGTTCAGTCATATATGTAGTCTTGAATTGCACCGCAAGTTTTTTTCTAGAGCAAAGCAGTACTTCCAGTAGCTACTTAAGTTTTTTTTTTTTTTTTTTTTTTTTTTTTATCAAAGTCAAAAACTTTTCTGCTAGTGCAAAAGTATGAAATGCTATTTCACAGAAGGACTGCAACCCTAAATGATTTGGAGCCTTTACATCCCCTGACAAAAAAAGCCATGCTGAACTATTACAGTTTCCCAAACAATATGCCTGTTACTAGAATTTCCATTTCTGCTGTGAATTCTCACTACAGATTGTCTCCTTACTCTGTTTACACTCATCTGCATTATACTATTTCTTCTGTTAGCAGATCCAGTAGATGCATTTGTTTTTATTTCCCAGTTTCTCCAGAGTTTTTGTCTTCCTGCGACATGTCTCCTGTCATGCCTCTTCACTGCTGTTTGTATCAACGTCCTGGATCCTGTCTTCTTCTCTTGCATCTGAAAATACTTCCACCTCTTCACCAGCTCTTGCTGCATCTGGTTCCTGGCTACTATCAGTCATTGTAGCAGGAAAGTATTTCTCAGCTGCCTTTAATAAAGGTAAATCCATTTAATAACTTGGCTGTCTTACATCTAGCATTTTCCGTAAAACAACATTCTCCTGACCACCTTCCTGAAGATCAGTAATTTCATACTGTGGGAAATCTGCTTCCACAGTGCTTGTAACATTCACTAAAGAAGCATAATTTTCGGAATCTCTACTGTATGACTTTTCCATCTCCTGACTTTGTGTACCCTCTTTCTGTTCTCTTTCCTACTCCAACATCCTTTCTTCCTGCAGCAACCCTTTGCCCCAACCCAAAGGAAGAGACTAGGAAACGTTTCCTAGTGCCCTGGCCAAATTTGCCCTTGTCAGCATGAGTATCACCTCAGGTCTCTGGCCTAACGGAATTAATGAGATCTAGAAAGTGTAAATAAATAAAAAAATAAAAACCCTCTTACCATTTCACATATTTAAGCACCAATTAAATGCACGGCTGCTTAAGGAAAATTCATGTAAGTGCTTTATTAACCGAGGAGTCACTTGAAGGCAATAAACAAACAAAAGATGCCCCACTTCATACAACTATCCTTGTATCCACACCCTAACTGCTCATCCCCCTTCTTACTTTCCCTTCCTCCCTCTTTTCACACCCATCATCTCTTAATTTCTCTCAGTCCATTCTCCATATCTCCTATCCACCTTGGCTCATCCTCCCCTCTTTTTTATCAGTCTGTAAATACTGTATATACATTATCAACTAATTACAGCTAACACAGATAAACGGTTACTAACAGTGTACTGTATAATCAAACAATGTAAACATCTGTTTGCTATGAATGTACACATGACATTGTATTTGCACATTCTTTGATTCTATGTAACCTCCTGGGCTGAACTTGTAATTGTTCCTTCTGTATCAGTATTCTACCACACTTGATAAACAAATAAATAAATAAATAAAACCAGTTTCAAAAGCAGTAACCTGTGTGTACATCTGTTTTCATGTTCTGGCATTATTTTTTTACTATCTTATAAGAACTGGTATTAATAATGGTTTAAAAGTATAAAATTAATAAGAACATGAGTAAAACTGAATGATAAACCGTAGTGGCATTTTCTTTTTACAAGAATATCATAAAACCTGATGATTATTGTGGTGATGTCTGAGTTACAGATTACAGTCAGGTCTCTGATTGTAACTATCGTGCGGATTCATTTCTGCATTCAAGAACAATCCTACCACAATGCTTGTGCTGTCTGTTCACTCAGAAAGGTCGCACTAAAAGTACATTGTATAAACTTTGTGGTAACCTTTATGAATCCAGCCCTAGTTGTTGTATATTTGAAATGTTCACCTTGGGAGTGAAGACTGAGACGTGAATCTTGATATCCATGTCAAGAATACACAACAACATTGGGTTTTGATCAGACAGATCCAATCATAGTTCTTTTCAGTGCATTGAGCCTTACTTGCTCCCATGTATAACAAAAGTTGGAAAACAATTAGGTTCATAGGTGTGTACTAGGCTAATGGCCCTGGAGCCTTTACAAGCCTAGCCCATAGGATTACCCTGGCATCATGCCACCCAACTTTAGTTTCTAGTGCCTCTGTCAAGTAGAGCCACTGGAGTGATCCCCAGCATGAATTTTCTATTTTCCATTCACTCATCAAGATTTCTCTTGAAGAATTCCAGTGAGGTGCTCTGCTTGACATGTATGGAAAGTCTATTACATAGCATGGGCAGTCTCTGGGTTATGAACCTGTCCCTCCAGCATGTTCTGTTGCTTGTGGTAATGAGGTTGAGGTCTCTGGAGCTTGTGGTGCAGAGGGATTGGTATTTCTTTAGATGTAGCATTTCTAACAGATATGGGTCAGACATGGCTTTGTAAGTCAAGCAGAGATCACCTCTAAGTAGGTAATATGAGACAGAGAATAGTTGGAATTTTTGAGTCTGTTCATATAGGACAAGTGTTTAAGGCCTAGGATCCTCTTTGTGAGGTACTTTTGCGGCCTCTCCAGTTGTTGCAGGTGTCTAGTGAGGTACATGCCAAATGAGGCATTGTACTTGATGATTAGCCTAATGAGGGAAGAGTAGAGGGAGACAATGACCTCATTCTTCCTGGATGTAAAACCCTTAGTAATGAGATGTGCCACATAGAAGGACTTTCTGACCACAGTGGCAACGTGGTGGTCAAAAGAGAGGTTGTTGTCAACCTGTGTTCCCAGATCTCTTATAACGCCTTCTGTGTTCAATGGACTACCATCAATGTGGTAATTCAAGTGAACTGGGTTTTTCCCAAAGGGGATGAAGACACATTTTTTTGCCATTGTGCTTATGGCCATGGTTCTGACACCAGTCGTTGGTCTCATTGAGGCCTTTCTGCAGGATGTCAACATCACTTGGGGAGTTAATAATAGCTCCCAACTTGCAATCATCTGCAGACTTTGTCAGGCAGAGTCCCTTTGTGTTGGCCTGGACTTCAGAGAAGTAGATACCAAACAGGAGAGGACCCAGGACCGAACCCTGTGGGACTCTACTCATGACTGGTTGGCAGTCTGACTTGGAGTCAGCTACTTTCACACTGTGGGTTCTATCTGTGAGCTAGTTTGTAACCCACCTAGTGATATAGGGGTTGATGCCTAGCTTAGTAAGTTTTTCTGTGATTCCTGAGTGGGGAATGGTATCAAAGGCCTTGGACAGATCAAGGCAGGCTGTATGAACCGCCTTACCTATATCCACAGCTCTAGTGACTGACTCAAAGAAGTCAACCAAGTAGAGCAGGCATGATCTACCCTACACAAAACCAAACTGTGTAAGAGCCATATTTTTGGAGATTCCTTATATACTTGTTTTTTAGGACCATGACGATGCATTCCATAGCTTTGCATATCAGACTCGTCAGGCTAATGGAGCGATAGTTCCCGGGGTCTGTAGTCGCTCCTCCTTTGTGGAGAAGGATGACTGTAGCAGTGCACCATTCAGTAGGGACAAAGCCTGAGGTGAGGCTGTGATTGAATAGGGCACACAGGTTAGGTGCCAGTTCTCTCTGTAGTTCATGTAGAACACAGCCAGGGATACTGTCAGGTCCCATAGAAGTTGTATTCTTGGCCTTGGACAGTGCTGTTTTAACCTGTGCAGCAGTAATACTGGGTGCCTGGCAATCTACTGGTATTATGATTGGTCCTTGGGGGGGGGTAAAGTTAGCACCGAATCTGTCCACCAGTATATTTGCAATATCTGTTGGCTCAGAATAGGAGGTACCATTGTGCAGTAGCTCAGAGCAAATCTGGGTATTGCCATGGAGATTCTTTACTTAACTATAGAAGGCCTTGTGGTTGTCTTTACTATCTGCTGCAATTCTGTTTTTCTAGCTAACTTTAGAGGATTTGATGAGGGATCTCAACCTTTTGTTGAGGCTGATAAGGGAGGTTTTCCAGTCTTGGGACTTCATCTTATTCCACATCAGTTTACTCCTTCTGTTGTAGAGTTTGTTTATGGCAGGGGACCACCAGATTGGCTTCCTTTTTTTTGAGGAGAGCATCTTAGTTTTATTGGGTATGGCGAGATCCATGCATTTGTGTATGTGTTCTTACAGTGCATTGGTGTATGATTTGGCGGTTATGCAACTATTCTCCATTTGCATGGGTGCAGTGAAGTTAGCCACCTCTGTTTTTAGGAGCCCAAAGTTAGCTTTGGAGAAATTTTTCATGGTGGTTACCTTTGTTGGGGGGGGGAAGGGTGAGAGGTATGTGGATTTCCAAGGTGATTAGCTTGTGATCGGATCTAACCAGGGAGGAGTTGACTATTGATGCAGAGCAACGGTCGCCCATGTTAGTAATGATAGTAATGACCAGGTCAAGGATGTTGCTACCTTTAGTGGGGGTAAGAACGAGCTGATCCAGGGCATTGGAATTAACAAATTCCAGAAATGGTTGGGTAAGTGTATTGGTACAGGAGCAGTTTTCCCAGTTAATGGAGGGGTAGTTGAATTCGCCCAGTATGAGAGTGTTAGGTTGGACCCTAATATTCTCCAGGGTGCTTAGGAATGTGTAGTGTGAATCTTGGGACATGGTTGGGGACCTATAGCAGGCTACAACCCGAATCACTGTTTTACCCAATGTTAGCTGCACCTGAATTATCTCAGATGCATTATGTTGGGTTACTAGTCTGGAGGTGTGTGCATCCTTAATGAATATGGAAACACCACTGCCTTTGAAGCTTCGGTCTAAGTTCTGGGGCCGAAAGGTGTGGAATGAGTTGTAGCCTGGTAGTGTAGGAGTGCTTTTTGCTGCCTTGAATTATGTCTCTGTTACAGCACAAATGTCGATGTTCTCCATTTTAAGGAGTACTTCGAGTGAGTGCATTTTGAGATTTAGACTTCTAGCGTTGAGCAGCATGACCTTCAAACTGCAATTGTTTGTAGCTGTTATGGTGGTAATTTGGTCTTTGGAACACCGCCTAAAAAAGGCACTGTATGGGTGGCAAGAGCCTTGGCCAGTATCCGGAAGCCCAGGAGTGGCAGATGCAGGCCATCTCTGGCAAAGTGTCGAAGTCTGTCAATCATGCCATCCCAGGCAGACAGATACTGGATCCCCTTAGAATGATACCAGAAACTTAGCCAATTGTTGAAATCAATCATTTTCTGCTTGTACTGTGGTATCATTCTGGGTAATGGTAGGATGCTGCTCAGGGCTAGGGTCATACCCGCCTGGGCTACATAATCCGAGAGCTCCTGCATGTCTCTTTTAATGTAGTCCAGGGAGGTACATCTCAGGTCATTCACACCCACATGTACAGTGACAGAGTCATATTTGTACCTGTTGTTGAGGGACCTGAGTGCGTGCATTATGTGGTGGATCCTGGAGCTTGACAGGCAGCTGACTGTTACTTTCTCCTTATTCAACCTAATGAGTGGGACATCAGTGTGCCTCACTATCGAGTCACCTATGACTAATGTGTTGGGCATGCTGATTTGCCTCAGGGGCTTTGGTTGAGTGGCACACTGTTTAGGAGAGTTATGTATCTCGTGATTAGTGTTGTGTTGTGGTGGTCGAGTGCGTTTCTGCCTTGGAGGTCTCTGCTGTTTGGTTAGATTTTTATTGAGAGCTTTCATGAAGGTGGGTGTGTGGTTTGTGTTTTTTTGTAAAGGCAATGCTGGTGTGTGTTCTGGAGGGCTATGTGTTCCATGTGGTGTGGTGCAAGTGTTGACCTCCTCCTTTTGACCAGCTATTCTGGTCTTGACTGGAGAGTGTGTGGCTTCCAATTTCAATATATAAGTGCATCTCTCACAAGTCTGAGTACTGGGTTGTAAGAGGAGAGGGTTGTCAGTGTACATGAGGCAGTTGCTATATTGTCTCAGAATGCCCAAGTTTACCAGGTTAATAGGAGAAAGCACAGGGAACTGACCTTTAGACATGTCTGGAGGGGTGTTCATTAATAAGTACTGGAGCTGTTTCCTTGAAGAGCATTTAGTGCTGGTAGTACTTTTGTGTACTACAATAATTGCTACAAAAATTCTGGTAAAGTGCTAAACTAACAAGCTAGTAAAAGTGCAGGAGAGGAAAGAACTAGCAGATCTAAGGGAAAAATTGAAGAGCAGACTTTGGCACTGCTCGGAGGCTTACAAACAGTCCTGGATACAGCAAATCTGTATCTGGACTAGATTAGTTACAGGAAAGGTGGGAAACGAGCAGTGGCATTACAGATTTGAAAGCTGTAACACATATGCAGTTGCTATCCACAGAGATCATCTGCCACAGAACAGCAGTGGGAAACCATTAAACGCTATTTTGAACTTTATTTTTTAAAAAAGGTGTCTAAATTAAATGTTTAGCAGCTTCTCACCACTGCCCAGTGGAAGCATCTGACCTCTGTTAATGCTCTAGTGCAAGACTAGAGCTGAAAAGCAATTAGGGGTGCTTAACATCAAGGGATTGGAATAATGATTCAGGTTTGATTCTGACCTCTTGTCTTTGGCTAGACTTGTAATAGTCTGCATTCCGATAGCTGAGTATTTAACTCTGAAAAAAAGCTTTTTACGAATATTTCTGATGTTAGAAAGGTGCTTAAAAGAACTACTTTTTCCCCTGATTTCAGAGCATAACTGCAAAGTTCTATGTAATACGATAAAGTTGCCTGTGGGCGACTGTTGACTTAAACTGGTCATCAGATCATGGTTTGAAGAAAGACAGCACTAGAGTAAGTAAATTCCTGCTGGATATTTAATGATCACTGTCACATTGCATGCAACTTCACATTCCTTGACTCATGACCGGTGATTAACAAATACCTGCAGGTTAGAGGCATGTCATTATTAGTAAGTGGAAATTTGGAAATAAGTATTGAAAGCCAATAATCCCATGCTCTTTCTACCATGGTCAGAGACATTTGACATTAGCACTTAATATGTATTAGCACTAACAGCAGTAAAACGTGCTGTAATTGGAGACCTTTGCTATTTCTTCTAGCATACTGTGACAACCAGCACTATATGTGAGCATTCTGACTTTGTGATGCAATACTGTGGTACAACTGTGTCTCTTCATCTCTTGAATTTCCTTCGTGTTCTGGAGAAACGTTGTAGTTGAGCAAACTCTGTAACTGTGAATTCTGGTCAGGACAGGGCACCTACAAGACATCCAAGAGAAGCAGGATAATACATACCTGATGGCAGGTAATACATAGAAGGCATATTACATAGGGCAGAGCATGACGTAGAATTCAGACTGATGAACCTTTGCAGCTGAAAGATGAAGGATGCTGAAACAGTTGACCTCTTTGGAGTACTGAACCACTAACTCAGTATGCAAAATGCTTTCCTCCTGTACTGCATTATTTATTAATCTTACATCTGAGGCACCACAACTTGGAAATAAGGATAAACCCTGCACCATGGTGCTAGGGCATGTCCATAGAGCTGTACAGTTGCTCCAAAACATTGTCATATCTCTGCACCACATTGCTAAGGAGGAGTGTATACATCAACAACATGCTGGTCACATGCTTCGTGGTCACTATGACATACATGGCAAGCACCAATATATTTGGATAGCAGATTGAGCACTAGTAGAGGTTAATAGATAGTAACCCTAACTGGCTTTATAGCATACCTACCATGCTAATGGACTCTTGTTATCACTATATAAAGCACTGCCTAGAGCCATACAATTGTAACAAAGAGGAATTTCAGTAAAGATTATGTACACTTGGAGCTTTATGTTGTTAGGGAAGGAGTCTTTTTGTTAAAGTACCTCTGCAGGAACAAAAAACCTGTGATGTATATCAGTGACAGTGATGCAGATGTCATGCTTTATGTGTAATTGGGAACCCATGACACTGGCATGGCACTGTACAATATAGCTGGGGGGGGGGGGGGGGACTGTGTACATTGGCAACCTTGGGAAAGACATGGTGCAAGGAGTATGGTGTTCCAAGAATGGTGTGTCATGGCTACAGTATGTAAATGAGGGAGGATGTGCATAACACTAATTGCACCTGATAATCATATAGACAAAGAAGGAGAGATTATGGCCATGGTTGCAGTGCATACATCAGGATGAGCACACATCACACCTGCCAGGGTGGGTGCACATAGTCTTGTAGTTCTCACCTTTCCTGCCATGGACACACTGCAAATCAACACAGTGGACACCACTATGCATGTATATCCTGGGTGATTACCCTCATACATCATTTTATGCTGTGTTGCCTGTGTCATGGCGCATAGATGTGGATCAGATGATGGTTAGTTATGCAGTGTTTTTCACCTGCTTCTGCCTCAGCTGTGATACTGCTGCTGCATGTTCCTGTCCTGACTCTCCACTCTACCCTTCTGCTGCTGCTAGGAGTGTTGTGTAAGTACCTGCCAAAATACTCACCTTTTTTCATGTTCTGCCTACTGACCATCAACTTCCTCAGCATCAATGGGCCCCCTATTACCAAGTATGTTAAACCCAGTTGTGGGTACTGTCATTCAATCAGCTATAGGGAATATTTTTTGATTAGCCATGTCAGTGCAGGCACATAGTGTCTGAGGAGTGGTTTCAGTGGCCCTTTCAATTGGCATTCAGGCCACCACATGCAATGGAATAATAATAAGCTGTCCCCTTGTAGACAGCACCTCTGTGTGATTCTGGGTCTCTGGCAGTAGAGTCTACCACTGAGCATATACTTTGATGCACACTCCCCCAACCCCCCCCTCGCGTCCAACATTCCTGTTCTTCTCCACACCAGCTGCAACAAGAATCAGAGCTGCTGGTCATACTTTGGTCACCTGGGTCGTAATCAAGGCTTTATCCTTGTACACCAGTGGAGTCAACTTCTACCAAGATGGTCACTTGCTGCTCCATTTGTTTATGTAATGCCATGTTGTGCAGCATGGTGCACACCACAGAAGTCTTGCTGCAAATGTCTGGACAGTATTGTAGTGATCTTCCTGATATGTCTAGTCAATGGAATCATCCATTCAGTAGGCTGAGCACATACTCCACTGATTCCATCTTTCTGCATGGGCTGCATTACAGACTATTTCATGTATGGTCTGGAAGTTTTGTACGTGGGTAATCAGCCAGAGCTATAGGGCATATCTGGCATTACCTGCAACACACAGCAACATATTATATGAGGCCTGCTCTATGATTGCATGGTACATGTGTAGATATGGTGATCTGTCTATGTAGCACATGTGTGCAGCTATTAACCAATGTCCCTGTGCGAAGTCCCTTTGCTAGAGCCTTTGGTATAGGTCAGATGTTTACCAAATGTGTGAATCATCCTTTAGAGGCTGTAGGATGGCTTCAAGTCTCTGTAGTCTTAGGTGAAAAAAAGACAAGTACTAAGTCTGAATAAAGTTCAATAAAGTATTTTATTCTTGGCAGATGAGTGCTGCTTAGGTAATGACCCATCCCATGGTCGATTCATTATATACAGATATGTTCTTCTAGATTTTGTAGCATAATGTCAAAGAACTAGTTTAGGATTTCTGAGTCTGACACCTGTGATATCCCTAATTTGTCCACAGCAGGTCACTGAAATGCCCTTTTAGCTAAGATGGTTAAGGCTACACATACTGTAGCATCCACAGGAAGGGCATATCACTAATCCCCCTCAATTTCTCCTGAGAATGTGCAGTTCATCTAGACATCTTACAGTCTTCCGGTCAACATGGAAATGGTCCACAAGCTACTGGCCTGAGAGGTTGTGGTATGTCAGGTTTTGTCTGAATCTGTTTTATTAGTTCAGGTGAGGCCAACAAGCAATGGTGCAGGCATTAGCTCTGGTGGCAGTTCTAACACATGCTGCTGACCTACTGCTACTGCTAATCTTAGAATTGCTCCTGTCATGTACACCTTGAATCTTGGTTTTCAGAATGGGTTTATGCCATGGCACAGCTTACCCATTTTCTAAGCTTCTGAACTGGTCCTCCATTTTGGGTGCTGTTATTTTCATACTTTATGTGGCTCATTTGCATGGGCTTCATGTCTATGCTCTGCATACTGGAGTATTTTGCTCCATGCAAAACTGTGTTGTATCTTAAAATCACCCATACCCTATGCGTTGCAGCTAGCCATGCTAATTTGTGCTGCACACTGTGTTAGTCATGTGTTAATCCCAGCCTACATTTATTCATTCTCTTAATGCATTCTTGATATTAATTTGATGTTGTTGCCACAATAATGTTATTACCAGATAAGCAACACGGTAATAAAGTCAAAAAATGTCCTATCAGTGGGTGTCTGATTCCAAATAAAATAGCATCAAACCAAGTCAAAGGCAAGGTGGTGATGTTTATCTCATCACCTAGTCTTACCCCTATTCATTTTAACTGTGTCATTCTACTACCAGATAATACCAGCATCAAAACTTTTCTACACTTCCCCTACAAAGGCATATGGTTTACCTCCTATCTCTCAATCCAGTACCATGTTCAGTGTCTAAAATATAAAATCAGTGGTCATTTTGCTTGCCTTTGCAAGATTTTCAACCTACTGATACCTGATACTGGATCTGCTGTTGGAAAAGACATAGTGATTCCTCACATTGAATACTGCCATCCTCTTTTCATAGCTACTTGTAAGAGAAACTATTCATACTTCTAACTCTGCTAGTAGTTTGCAGGTTTATCCTACCGACTCCTTTAATGGAACATCACTGTGCCACACTTTAGCATGTTATCTCTCAGTTAAAGTAAGGGCTGGCTTGTTATGTTTTTCTGATAACAGTTCCACAATATATCTCATGCTGGGAATTGGAACCTTCACTTTCTTGAGTACTGGAACTTGGGATGCACTTCCCAGGATATCTGAAGAGTTAATATACATATTTTAAGTGCAATATCCCAAACATGCCATTTTGTCAATTATTGATCCTCTATATTGCCGCCAGATATATGTGAGCAAATGGGTGGGTGTGGGGGGGGGGGCGCACACATGTATGTCTGAGGTCTGAAATGGATGGGCATCCTATGTAAGACTACTCCTCTGTCTTACTTGTGAAGATACACTGCAGTTGTTTGTGACCCTGAATAGAATAAAGCCTTTATTAGCAAATGAAAGAATAGTTGAAAACTACCATGACAAAACTACTTCTGAATGTTTTAGGTGATTGTCTGTCTTAATGAAGGAAGGTATATTGCTTGTTACACTTACATTTATTATTCTAACAGCCGTCCCCAAAAATATAGAGTGAGACACAATTAAATATCTCATAGACAGTAGATATTGTTTGTTTATCTGCACTCTTAATGCATCAAAGAAATCCATGAGGGATAAGCCCTAAGACACCCATTTTCCCCTTCTGTAAGCTTTTCCAACTCTTAAAATGCCCCACTCCTAACATTTCTGATAGAGGAGGCCTCATTATTAAAGGCGGTTTTGTGAGAAGAGTTGCATGATAATGTGGCAAACTGGGGCAGTGGCTAATGGTAATTAGCCATGTATTGTTGTACTGTCCCTCGAAAATGCCAGCAGCTCCCATCTTGTGCTTAGCCCCATAAAATGTTATTGTGAATGTCAGTAAAAGATAGTGGACACCTATTCACACAGAAGGAAGCAAATCAAGAGTAGGTCAAGGGTAGATGTGGGGTGGTGACTGTATTAGTGTGTGTGTGTGTGTGTGTGTGTGTGTGTGTGTGTGTGTGTGTGTGTGTGTGTGTGTGTATGTGTGCGTGTGTGTGTGTGCATGTGCGCACACGTGTGTTCGAAGGGGCTTGAATAAAGATGTGTGTGTGTGTGTGTGTGTGTGTGTGTGTGTGTGTGTGTGTGTGTGCACGCACGCGCGTGTGTTGGAAGGGGCTTGAATAAAGATGTGTGTGTGTGTGTGTGTGTGTGTGTGTGTGTGTGTGTGTGTGTGTGCGCGCGTGCACGTGCGCGCGTGTGTTGGAAGGGGCTTGAATAAAGATGTGTGTGTGTGTGTGTGTGTGTGTGTGTGTGTGTGTGTGTGTGTGTGTGTGTAAATGTGTATGATAGTGTCTGTTTGTCTGTGTGTTTGCACTGGGGGCTAGGTGAAAAGTAGAAAAACTGGATGTGTGTCTGTGTTGTGTGTATATGGATGAAGGGGTGAGTCTGTGACTGTGGTCGACTGTGGGGAGACTTACTTGTTGCTGAGTGGATGTGTGTGTGTATTTGTGCTTTTGATTGTAGGGATGTGTCTTTCCTAACATGATGCATGAGCTGATACAGTGAACATTACTGCTGTCAGTTCTGACAGCATTAGTGTTAGTTTGAGTGTGATTCAGAGACATGCTAATGAATCAATAATGAAGTCTATCTCATCGTGGCCAAACTGGCCATAGCTAGCTGTCTCAGAATCACATTTTCTCATTGTTGCTGTACTTAACCTACCTGTAGTAGGTAATTGCCATAAGTACTGAGCCTTTCCCTGAATGCTAGCTTTAGTTTAACAAAACTGTAAAGTAAAAAGAAAACTGAAAAATAGCTCATATTATCCACCCCCATAGTGACTCTACACTTTTTTAGGCCATGGCAAATTGACAAATCTATCACAGCAAGAGGTTCTCTGGTTCGATCCTCGGCTGGGGTGCCTTCTGTGCAGAGTCTGCATGTCCTCCCTCTGGTTGCGTGGGTTTCCTCCAGGTGCTCCGTTTTCCTCCCACATCCCAAAGACATGCTGTAGGTGGATTGGACATTCTAAATTGGCCCTAGGTGTGAGTGCGTGCATGTTTCATAGTTTCATAGTTTAGTACTAGGATATCTGCCCTGAGGCATTTGCAAGCCTAGCCCTAGAGATGTGGCTTTCGCCACCCCATGTAGTGGTACTAAGGTGTATATAATACATTTAGAATACTGTGCCTTTGTCTAGTAGTGACACATTGAAGTCCCCCTTACTTATTAAAATTAGTTTACTGTGCCTCTGTTAAGTAGCGATACAGGGGTGACCCCCGGGGTAAACCTACAATCTCCCATCCACTCGTCAAGATTTCTCTTGAAGAGAGTCAGTGAGGGGCTCTGCCTAACATGATCTGGGATTTTGTTCCAGAGTATGGGAAGCCTCTGAGTCATGAATCTGTCCCTGCAGCATGTTCTATTCATGTTTGTACTGAGGTTTAAATCTGGATATAGCTTTATCTCAACTTTATGCATTTGATACTTTGTTATGTGTAGCCTTGTTAGTACAATCTTGATTGTATATGTTACTGTCACTGTATTTATATTATTACTGCTTTATTTTATCCACTGGAGCTTTTCTCCCCGGGCCTCTACTGAAAATGGACATATATCCCTCCAGACTAGCCCGGTCAACAAATGTAAAATAAAATAAAATAAATAAATAAAATAAAACAGCCTTGACTAGTTAGTGCATACGTTCACTAGTGGCAACACACTGGATCCCATACTCACAAATATGAGAGAACACTGCTCCCCATGTTACTTCCTGGTAAATTCTGATCATAAAGCTATCTCCTTCAAAATCAAAATCAACTTGATAGCCCCGGTAAACCCAGTAATAGCTAGGAACTATTCAAAGGCAAACTGACTTTTATTAAGCAATAATTTGTCAAAATCCAGTGGCACTCCAAAATCAGAAAATGCCATAGCCTATGCATAATTCTAAGCAGAAATTCTGTAGAACCATGTCAATGGCTGCATAGAGGCTGCTGTACCTACTAGAAGTAAGCCTTAAACTAACTCCCAAGACAAAATGCCCTGATGGCTTCCCATATTAAACAGTATTTACAACAATTAAACAAGATATACAACAAAAGAAAAAAATAAATCATGGCTAAAATCAGGAAATAAAACTCCCATAAAGATAAGAACTTTCTCATCAAACTAAACTGATAACTAAGGGAAGTAATTAAGACCAATAAAGCCAGTTTCAAGGTTGCCTCACAGGCAAAAGACAACCATAAGGCCTTCTTCAGCTATATCAGAAACCTCAACGCAGCATACAGCAGTGTAGTGAACTGGTGGTTAATGGTGCCTCTTTCACTGAGCCAGGTGATATACTGAATTAGATGGCTGACAAAATCAATTCCAACTTTACTCCCCACTCAGCCCAAGTCAATCCTCCCAAGAAATACCCTCAAATATAACCCCTCTAACTATAAACAGAGACCATGTCCTGGATGTGCTTGCCAAGGCCAAGAACACAGCCTCATCGGGCCCTGAAAATATCCTGAGATGTCTCCCGAATAGTCTAAAATACAACTTATTAGGGCCACTTGAGTTACTATGTAAATATAGTCTCAAAGCATGCTTTGTGCCATGAGAATGGAGGACTGCAATGGTCATCCCCTTTCATAAGGATGGACCATCAACAGTTGCTGGAAACTGCAGACCTATTAGTCTGAGTAGTCTTATTTGCAAAGGCATGGAAAGAATTATCATGGAAATGATTAACAAATACATTGGAGTCCTTCAGATACTGGATCCATTCCAATTTTGCTTCATTAAATAAAAGTCAAGCCTATTAAACCTGGTCAACTTCTTTGAAAAAGTCAGCAAGGCAAATGATGAGGTTAAAACAGTGCATACTACCTACATTGATCTCGCTAAGGCATTTGATACAATACCCCACGAGCATTGTTAATCCACTTACAGAATTATCCATAAACCCCTATTTAAAACTGGGTGGTCAGCTGGCTCACAGATAGGACCCCAGGGGGTTAGGATTGGTGAGACCACCTCCACAAAGAGCACAGTCATAAGTGGAGTCCCTCAGGGTTCATGTTGGACCCACTCCTGTTTGGCATCTACTTCCTGGAAATCAAAGCCAGTGTCAAAAGCCTCTTGCTGACCAAATTCACTGCTGACTGTAAACTGAGATCAGTCACAGAATCCCCTCAAGATGCAGACACCCTACAGGAAGGTGTAACACGGAAAAATGACTGGTGCCAAAGGCACAGCTTGAACCGCAGTGCCAAGAAATGCATTATAATACCTTCTGGGTGGCTGTCTACCCTGGGAAACTATATCATTGATAAAACATCCCTGAGAGTTGACTCACTAGTCAGGAATTTGAGAACTCATGCAGACAGTAACCTAACGTTCGTCCAACATGGGTCCAAGGTAGTAAAAAAATTTGTATATGTTGCTCAACTTATAAGTAAGGGCATGGCATCTAGGTCCAAGGAAGTCATCATACCACTAATCTCCACCCTCACGAGACCCAGCACAGACTATAATGCCCCCTTCAGTATGTACCTCACCAGACACATGCAGCAACTGGAATGTCTGTAGAGGTTCCTTACAAAAAGAATATAGGGCATAAACACAATGTCCTGTGTAGATTGTCTAAAAAGCTCTTTCTCTGTACTTGTTCTCCTACAGACTTCTGAGAGGTGACATGTCTGGCTTGCAAGGTATCCTTGGACAGCTCTGATGAACTTTTTGCAGATCTGCAAAACAGCATCAGAATTACCAGATTAAAAGACTTCAGTTTTGCCTGAGACATAAATAAGACATGTTGGAAAGACAAATGTGTATCTCAGAGAATTCCCATTCTCTGGAATAGGCTCCCTACTCCTGTTTAAGCATTAACTTGGACCATTGGATGGGAAATCGGAAATTCAGTCATGGTCTGCATTCTATGTCTCTGATGGACAGAGGCAGCCAGTAAGTCATGTCATAAGCAAATATCACTTTCTATGTAAGTATCTAAAACATAAAACTTGTGGGTCACATTTGGGTTGCATGGCTGGGCTTATAAAGGCCCTAGTGGTTATTAGCCTTGTATACACCTATGAACCTATACAAACGTTGGCAATATTGTACTTGAAGGCCTCACCAGATGTGCAGTGGCAAGCCCTGCCCAAAACCCACCCCCATGCTCTTTCGTAATCGGGCACTAATGAATATGTATTCCCTCGAAGAATCCTAATACACTGTCCGGCTTTTATTACATGTCTTGTGTTGTCTTCCAGAACAATTGTTGTTTCTTATTTTAATATAAACAAAGAAATGCGTATTTATTAAATAAAAGACATATTTCAGAAATTTCGTTTTGTTCCTGCATCTGGCTGTCTGCAAAGTATATTTTCTTTTAAATTAAACGGTAAACTACATGGTCATTTTTAGCTAATGATTTAATCGTGTGATACATTTTTTGTTCAAAATAAAGTATATAAGCTCACTTCTTATTCTTGTCCTGACCTAGAGTTACCACCAGTTTTCCTTTAGGCTGGGCAGTCCCTTATTTGGGCAGGTGTGTCCTTGTCGGGAAGGGGGATATGAAAATGGCAAGTGTCCTTTTTTTCTAAGTTCCCTTTATTAGTTGACTAAAGCTATTATTTTTGTATTTGAATCGCTTACCAACCAACTAAAATTCTAAAAAGAGTGGGCTTTTATTTTAGCAAAAAAGCTATTATTTTTGTATCTGAAACACTTCAAAGTGTAACAAACAACTAAAATTCTTCAAGAGTGTGCTTTTATTTTTAGCAAAAAAAAGTCCATTCGTTTGTATTGTTTGAAGGCCATGTCAATCATGGCTCATTACATATGCAGACCTGGTTGTCAATCATTCGCGACATGCCCACTTCTGCATGAAACGCAAGGTGAGGCCTTCAAGTACAATATCACCCAAATGTTGATTTTTCCAATTTGCACACACATAATCACACACTTACATTCCTCCCAAAACAGCACTACCCTCCTAAATCAGTTATCCAGAAATGTTTTTTTTTTCTTATTAGAAAGAAAGTTAAAATAAAAAGGGAATAACTTTCCCATTACCTACATTACAAATGAATAAGTAAATAAATTCCCACATCACACTCACAAAATCCAGGTATAAAGCTTCCCACCTTAATCAAACCTCTAGAAATAAAATTAATTCATGTTAGAGCAAAAATACCAAAAGAAAATTAAAAGAAAAATAAAATAAAATAAAATACTGACTGAGACAATCAGAAAATGGCATTAATGGCAAAAATGGACACACTTCAAACTACCTAATTTAAATTATTTTTTATGTTATTTATTTTTATTTTACATTTGATTACCAGGAAAGTCAGACTGGACAAAAATCCTTTTTCAGTGTTGGCCCAGGGAGAAAAGCTCCACATTTAACATGTAACAATGATTATAATTACAAATACAAGGTTTACATATGCATGACTTGACATTTGTGGCAAACATATAACAATGTAAAAAAATACATTCATGTAAATATTCTTATTAATGGAATTGTTGCATAGTGTAGTACAGGAAAAGAGAGAATTATTCTTTAAAAAAAATAAAGTGAAGAAATCTATCAGGAAAATGATTGACTTGTAGAATGTAAACCAGGTATAATTAATAATAATTGGTGGGAGAGCAATTTTCATAGATATACTACATTGACTGACAGCCTGTAGTAAGAGGAGATACAGTACAGATATTGAAACACAATTGCAACTTATGAATAGTTTTTCTGTAGTCCTTGAGTACACACTTTCGATAGTAATAAGAATGGGTAGAAATATGTTGAAAGGTGAGATGTGATATGATTGTGTGAGGAACTAGTATTACCTAGAGAAAGAATGTTTAGAGTAAATAGGACATTAAATTAGAATTCTTTTCTTACCCAGGATTTGTACAGGAGCATAGCCATGTATTGGTTAAGTGAGACTAAAGAGTTATTTTGAAGCGAGATAAATTGGGAATAGATGTTACTTCTGATGGTAAACTATTCCAGATTTTAGCTGTGTAGTTCGAGAAAAAGAGAGTTGCCTGATTTATTATTAGCTTTGGTAACATTTAACAGGGATTTGCTACTCGAGTGAAGTGCACATTTGGTAGAGTAAGGATTTAATAAGTTTTGAAGTGCTGGTGTTTTTTAAGGTTGGTGCAGGATCTTATGTGCCAAGATTAGTTGGTGATACATTATTAGTTGAGGGAGTTCTAGCCAATTCAGTTGTTTGAGGGCAGTGCAATGATGTGTCCTAGAGCTGGCGTCAGTAGCAAATTATGCAATTTTGTTATAGCAGGATTTTAATTTGTCTAAATCTGATTTCCTGAGGTTTGTAAGAATTGGCCATGCATAGAGAAGAGTTGAGATAAAATGTGTTCTAACTATAGTGTTTTTATGTTATTAGTGAAATATGTTTTATTTCTGTAAAGTGTACCTAACTTTTTGTGGACTTTCTTAATAGTTTGGGCAATATGGATCTCAAATTTCAAACTACTGTCGATTTCTACACCTAAATTAAAATAGTTTTATTTATTTATTTACTTAGTCATTTGCTAACTAGGTAACTGGACAGGTCCATAGACCCCTTTTCAGCTACAATCTGGACCACAAGTGCAAGGGTAAATGAAATGTATAAATTAGCCATCAACCAGAAATTCTGGGGAAGTAGGCAGAAACTGCAGAAACCAGGGAGAGCCCATGCTGATGCAGGGAAAACATGCAAACTACACTCAGTTAATGACCAGCTGTCAGGAATGGACCCTAGAGTTGTGAGGAGGAAATCTTTCTGCTGTGCCACTGTGCTGTCTTAGAACTAAGAAAACTGTACATTTAAACTATAAAACTAAAACAATCTTAATATAAACAAAACTTCACAGCTAGTATATATATGAAAAACTGAACTGGTACTTAAAACTGAAAAAAAAATTGTTAGTAACTAGATGGAAAAACAAAAAAAAAACCACACCAAAAGAATCAGTCACTAAGCCAGATCTTTAATTTTCTTTTAATTAGAAGACTTGATCATAAATAACAAATATTGCACTTAACCTTATAAATACACAAAAACTTGTGATATCACAAAAACAATCACCCAACAAAATACTCACTCTTATAAACTTATTAGAATATATTAGTATTACATAATTTTATTACAGAAATTCACACTAAAATGAATTAACATAATTTTTCAGCCTTCTTTGCCTTAGTTCACATTAATATTTACTGAATCATCTAAACCTGGATATTTTCCAGCATTTAATTTTATCTGCCAACAAAGTTCTTTACATTCAAATAAGTTGTTAATGTCTGTTCCCCACCTGTCCTTTGAGGGCTTTGCTACAATCAAAAACTCACACTTTTAAAATGATCACACATAATACTGTGTTTAGCTAGAGCATTACAATCACTTATATTCACACTCTCTCAGACAGGGATTTTGCAGTTTTTCGAACATAGAATGCATCACACATCGAACACTTGGTGAGATAAACCTCTTCTTCTGTCATACAGGTGTACATACCCTCAATCTTGTAAGAATAAGGAGAATTAACCTCTTCAAAGTAAGGAGAAGAAATAATATATCTACATCATTTACAAACATGGCAAGGAAAGGTTTAACCCATTTTGGTGACAAATTTAGGTGCTTCACCAACTATTTGCTTAAGCTCCAGATCACCCCATAAGATTTTTAAGTTATCACTAATAATGGACATATAACTTCTGGGGAATATATAGAGTGGTTCAACAAAAATTATAAGTTATGTATTCACCATAAATAGGCATCTGTGTTGTCCATTTTCATTCTTCCTTACGAATGGGTTGGGATCCGATCCTCAGATCCGACCTGGCCACATATACCAGACTTCGGATCCAACATTTGAGCTCTTCCCTCTACCCATAAAGCCCTACTTTTTCCCCCATTGCCTCAGATCAAGTTTGCTGCCTAATCACCTCCTTGTCCAATAAAGAAAAGGATAGACAGAAATAAAGATAGGAGTCATACCTGGAACACTAGGTTCTAAACACAGTCCGATAGGTCCTTCTGGAAGAAAAAAGAAAAGGATGGGGGACGGATGGGAGGGAAGGTGAGGGAGAATGAAAATGGACAACACAGAATGGTGGTACATAACTAATAAAGCTGATGTTGCCTTTTTCATTTTGCCTTTTTCATTCTTCCTCACCAATGGGACAGAGTCTCTAGCTACATAAACCTTGGGTGGCCCTCATGGAAGGATATTCTGGAGCACTGCCAAACCAAAAGAGGCTTTATTTCTGGATATGATGCCCAATTTGTAATGTGAAATAAAGGTATCAGCTTTAGACCATGTGGCTTCAGGACAAATGTCATCAGTCAAGATCCTTGACCAAAAAATGAAGTAGCCAATGATCGAGTTGAATGAGCTCAGGGAGGTCTCTGTAAGCATCTATATCAGATGATCGAATGCTAAAAATAGCAAAAGCTCTTCTATCGAACTTAAAAACACGAAACCTTAAAATGTCAAAGGAAAAGATCAGGAAAAAAATTTGCTGATCCAAAAAAAACAAAACAATGTACAGGCAAAATAAAGTGGGGGGCTTCACCCACCACACCCCCCGATGTGGGGGGTTGTGCTTCCCAACCCCCCAACTTAAATATACCAACTCAGAGATCGCACAACAGTGGAGAAAACAGCAAAGTCCAGAGAACAGCCCATCAATTTATTTTCCCTGGGAAAAAAATCAATGTAACGTGCCTTCGACATTTTCAGGTTTCAGATTTTAAAGTTCGATATAAGAACATTCTCTAATTTAAACATTTGCTCTTCTGATAGGAACCCATTGGTAATACTAAACCTTTTTGAGAATAAATTAGTGAAATGCAGTCTTTAAGCCATTTGTCCAGGGTAATTTTATAAACTGCTTGACCCAGGCAATTTGCGGAAGAGGATATGAAAAGCTGACTTTCTAAATTGCTTTTTCCTGTTAAGGGAAAAACATAGTTGTCTATATACATCAAGGAGATGGAGCATGTACTCTCTATTGGAAAAATTCAGAAAAAAGACTGGTAAATTAATGGACTGGTTGATATTATTCTCAGAAGCCACTTCAGACACAAAAAAAGGTTAGTCTGTAGAGAGACCCTATCTTTATGAAAAACAATGTGAGAGGGTTTTGCTGAAAGAGCCTGGAGTTCAGAAATTCTTTTTGCTTAAGTTATTGCTACCAGAAATACCATTTTCCATGACAGAAATTTTAGATCATATTTATCTGATAGTTCAAAGGTTTTCTGAGTTAAACCCTGAAGAACTACTGCAAGGTCCCAAGGTGGTGAGGGGCCCTTAACCAGAGGTCTGAGGAGAAAATTTCCCTTCATAAAAGCTTTACACAATCTATAGGAAGCCATGGAGAAAGATTTATTTCCTGAATGGAAATTAGAGATTGCTGTCAAGTGGAGGTTAATTGTAGAAAAACTGGCCCCTTGGTTAAAAAGGGTTGTGAGAAAAAGGAGAACTGCAGAAGTTGGGCCCGAAAAGGGATTGATGTTTTGGTTAGCAGCTCATATATAAAATCTTTTCCATTAGCTTCTATACACTTTCTTGGTGGAAGTTTTTTGTGACACCAAAATAATGTCATAAACTGGAGAAGAGAGCCTAGACTGTCTGAATATTACTGGAAGTGGAGAAATCATGTGGTTAACCTGAGGGCTAGAAGGTTGGGATATTGAATCCCGATAGGTGAGATAGGAGTTCCTGATGAGGTTCCATTATCCTAGGAGGATAATGAAGATAAGACCATAGGAAGGGGAACCACATTTCCCAGGGATAGAAGGGGGCAATGAGGATACAGAGCTCTTCAGCCTGCTTGCTTTCTGTAAGAACTTTGCAATTAGGGGAAGAGGAGGGTAAGCATAAAAGAGACCGGAGGGCCATGCATGAAAAAGACCATCTCTTGGTGACTCCCTCTGAGGGGGAATCAGAGCAAAGTACTTTCTGCACTTGTCGAGAAGGGAGGCAAATAGATTGTAGCAAGGTTGGCTCCAATGCCTGAAAATCATATTCGCTACTGATGGTTGAGAGACCACTCATGAGGCATTAGAATAGATATGCTTAGTTTGTCTGCCAGCACATTGGTTTTCCCCAAAATGTGCATTACAATTAGAAAGTGGTCTGAAAAGATCGCCTATTCCCAAAATCTTGTGGCCTCTCTGCACAGTGAGATTGGGTTCCTCCTTGCTTGTTGATATACCAGACTATAAACATAGTGTCTGTCTTAATTGCAATAGTCCTCCAAGGGAGAGACTCATGAAATGCCTGCAGTGCTAAAAGTACTGCTCTCATCTCCAGAACATTGATATGCAGTTTGGTCTCTTGGGGGGATCACATGCCTTAGACCATCCTTCCCAAGAAATGCCCCCCCCCCCCCAGTCCAGTTGGGAGGCATCAGTGGTCACTGTGGCAACTGGACTCAGAAGAATAATGGGTCTGCTCAGAAGAAGGTTGCTGGACTGGATCCACCAATGGATGTGGCACATACATATTGGGGTGAGTTGTATCTGAAAGGACAGGGGCTAATACAGAATGTACCACTGTACAGCTAAGGTCCATTGGAGAATTCGTGTAAAGAAGCGAGCGAAGGAAAGCAATACTATGGCAGCTAACATTGACCTCAGTACGTGTAGCACTAACTTTACTATAGGATGAAGATGAGAGAGAATATCCTGTACTTGATGAGGTAAAGAAATAATGCAGTGGAGCGGTAAAGATGCCACCTGAGTCATAGTATTCAGAAGAGTTTTAATGAATTCCAGGCCCTGAACTGGAGCAAGGTGAGATTTGGCAAAGTTATTGAAATCCGCAAGGTTTCGCAAATCTGGACCAAATAGTTTCTGGCTTGTAGGAGTTGATGCCTGGATGGGGCAGTGAGGAGCCAATCATGCAGATATGAAAACACCTGGAATCCCTTGAGCCTCAAGTGAACTGCCACTACTGCCATGCATTTGGTAAACGCTGTGGGGGCTGTGGTGAGTCCAAAGGGCAGAGCTCTGAATTGGTAGCAATTGGCTTCCAGCCAAAAGAGCAGAATTGGTAGCAATTGGCTCCCAGCCAAAAGAGCAGAAACCTCTGGGATTGTTTGTCAATTTTTATGTGATAGTATGCATCCTAAAAGTCTATGGAGCACAACCAGTCATCCCTATGCAGAAATGGCAAGATGGACTGAACCATGACCATTTGGAACTTTGCCCTCTTCACAAACTGGTTCAAACTGCTTAGATCCAAAATTGGTCTGAGGTCCCCTGTCTACTTTGGCACTAAAATAAAGAGTGAGCAAGTTCCGAATCTTATCTGGTCTGGTGGGACCATCTGGAATACCCTTTTTTGTAGCAGCTTTTGTATTTCTCTTGCTGCTTCCTATCTCTGACTGGTTGGAAAATTGGGAAGTTTCTTCCTGTGACTGTGAGGGAGAAGGGAAAAGGATATGTAGTAACCTCTAGATATTATTCCTAGCACCCATAAATCTTTTGTGCTAATTGTCCAGGCATCTAGGTGCAAAGGGAAATGACAACGGACTGTCTCCAGAGTAGAACATTAGGGCAGGACTTCAGGAGCATTGATAGGGCCTATCTGAAAAAGAATTCCTGGTTCTGTGGGCCTCTTCTTCCTCTAGGGTGACATCTGCCATTAAAATGTCCTCTGCCTCTGGAGGAAGTGTCCCCCCAATGAATCCTGGCAAGGCCCCTGAGACTTATGAAACCACATCTACTTAACACCTCTTTGGGTTTGGGAGAAGGTCCATTGAGGAGTAGAAAACTTGCTTCCTACAGCAGACAGGGTCTTTCCATACTTATTGCTGGGGTAAGCGTATCTTTAACAGTTGGCCCAAGCAAGGAATTGCCGTCAAATGGGGCATTAATAAAAGACGTCTTAAAGGGCTCCTGAAAATTGCATAGCCACATACAGGTGTGTCTCCTTATGGCAATACCTCAACTGGTGGCTCGTGAGGTACCTTCAGCTGTGTGACAGATTAGCCTCATCAACCTGTTTGAAAAAGATAAGAGAGTGGCCAGCTGAGAGGAAGTCTGCTTGAAGTCCTCAGAAGACATGGACTCAGAGAGGGAGTTTTATAGTTCCTTAGTCAAATCCCTTTGAAGCCTAGTAAAATGTGCCAAATAGTTGAGTGACCTCAAGGTGAAGGTGGCTGAGGCAAACACTCACTTCCTGAACCTGTCCAATGCTCTGGACTCCCTGCCCTGTGGTGTAGATCAGAGCTCAGAGCCAATGAGGGGTAGGTTATAAGGATCCGAGATATGAGACAATGGTTCTGTATGAAGAGAGAAGGCCCTTTCTACCACCCTTAACACTGAAGGCCCAGGGGAAACCCATTCCCCCTTCTCAGAGACAAAGCCTCTGAAGAACACAGGATGGGGGTCACCAACATGAGTCTCAAGGGGAGAATTGGACCTGAGCTGTCTAAGGCTAGTGCTTTGAGGGACAGAGCTGACAAAACAGAGCCGAACCCAGCCCCTCACACCCAGCGCTAACAGCATGGCTCTGAGGACTGCTCCAGTCTGAGGGTATCGGAGCAGAGCCAGTAAGGTAAATTGTTGGAGAAGAGGAAGAAAGTATCCTTGAAGTTGACGCTGAAACTCTTGGGGATCTCAGACCCTGGGACTGCAAAACTATGGGTGAGATCAGAGAAGGAGAAACCATGGACATTGTAGGTGCACTCACAGATCCAGTAGGGCACAGAGCTGGAAGGACCCCCATCTGGATCTGAGCTCTGTGGAATTTACACATCATGCTATTCACTTCCATCTCCGATAGACTTCTGGAAGACCTAGAAGATGCCATGGAAGGGGGTTGAGAGTATTTCTTTGGAGTTTGAAAAAGTTGAGTGGAAAGAGGAGGGGAAACAGATTTCAGAGCGTACTCTGGCATATGGCTTCTCTGGACTGAACTGGTTCTTCTATACAAGGACTTAGGATCCAAAGAATAAGTAGATGATAAAGGTGAAATGACAATAGGAGCTGAACCTTTTGGATCTGATTAAGGCTTTGGATACGAGAACAGCCCAAGAGGTTTCAGATCTGAGGTGGTTGCATCTCAAATTTTACTGATTTTTTTTCCAGCAGCTCTGAAGAAGCCCTTGGGGACTTTGGAGGAGATCTCTTCCTGACATTCAAAGAAATGGATTTTGATCTTTTTGAGGGGAGTTTTAGCCACAGAAGAAGCAGGAAGCATCCTTTTTAGAATCAATTTATTGTACATTGTCCGATAGCACTCTGGAATTAAAGGTAGCATAGATGGAACAGGATATGTCAAGATGATCTGTTCCTGGGCAATACACACACTTCTTGTGGGCATCTGAATTTGGGATCTTATGCTCACAAGAAGTGCACTTTTTAAAGCCAGTAGGTTTCTCCGACATGGCCAATGAGAAAGCCACATAGCTGAAGAAGAAAACAAATTAAACAACTATATATTTTTTAGACAAAACAACAGCCTAAGAAAAGAGGTGAAAAAGAATACTAGCTATGGTATATCAGTGAATACCTAAAAAGGCAAGGAAAAAAGGTACCAAAATAGAACTGAGACTATTCAAGCTAAGTAGAAGTCAAGAAAAAAAGCACAAAAATCCAAACACCAGCGAAAAACTAAGAGGGAAGATGCAACAGAAAGAACTACAAGTTTTTAGAAAAGTTTACAACATAAACTGGTGAATATTATAAGAAAAAAATGCTTACTATGCTTGAGAAAGGAACCTACGTCTGACTACAATGGAGGCAAATGAGATCTGGGGCAATGGAGACAAAGTAGAGCATTATGGGTAGAGGGAGGAGCTTGAGAGTCAGATCAAAAGTCTAGTATATGCAGCCGAGTTGGATCCGACAATTGAATCTGAACCCATTGGTAAGAAAGAATGAAAAGGACAACATCAAATACTATTATTAAATTCTTGACTTCCTACCTTCTTTTCTCTTAATGTGTTTCTATTATGCAAAATAATGGCCAATAAATTTGCTTTCTTCTGAGTGACTTCTTCGGTTTACCTTTACATGTTCAATGGTCAAATCTTCTAATCTGCTGCCATGAACTGTAAACTGCGAAATTCTAAAATCGTGAAAACTGAAGTGCCGAATTACAAAATGTCACCCCCTTTTTGACCAATGATAGCACTTGCTTCAGTGGTGGTGCATTTGGAAATGTTGAAATTCGATTATTTTATGACATTTCAGGAATTTGGCAATGCAGAATTCGCATATCTGGTTCGCGGATGTGCATGTATGACCATTTGGCTTTCAAACATGTAAAGGTAAACCAACTTCTTCACTTATTTCTCTCACCAATAAGTATGGGTATCCCCTTTCAAGAAAAAAGTTAATCAAAATAGCCTTTCCAACCAAGAAATCTTCATTTTTCATGGTTAATTTGCTTTCTATAACAAACTGAATTTTTACTATCCTTTTTTAGTGTATCTTGGGTGGCTACTTTCAAAATGAAGGTAAGAGTTGAGTTTCCTTCCTGTTTATTTTGGAATCTTAACCATTCGCATCAGACCCTTTGCTAGCTAAAATGTTCAGATAAGGAGTGCTGTCAGTTCTAATATTATAAGTGAACTCAGGGCTGGGTACATCACTAGGCAACCCAAGCAGTTGCTTAGGGCCCGGTGCTGTCTGGGGTGCCTGTCCATAGCATTAAATTAAAAAAAAAGAAAGTTTTTCTACTCTCCTTGCCATCACAATGTTAAAAAAAAAGTGTTCCCTATCTTCCTTCACATCTGTGTACTGTTGCTTTAAAAAGCAGAACAGGTTCATGATTTGCCCACCCACACATCCATGTATTGTTGCTGTCATGTCTTACTGCTGCCATCCAATGAGACAGGATTAAGGACATGCACAGAGGTGGCGTGAGATTTGATTTCAGAACGGGGAAGGTATTAACACCACAGATGGATTTCTCAGCACTTGTAGGTACAAGGCTATGCAGCATTTACATCAGACATGGATTTGTGGAGCACTTACTATGTAGGCTGTGAGAGTTTGTTTAATTTACAAGAGCATGAGTGGCATGTGTTACACCTATGTTTGCCAGATGCCCCTATTTGAGCGGGACTGTCCCGAGATCAGCAGCCCAAACTTGAGTCGCGCACTTCCTGTTCAAATTTCGGCGAAACAGCCTCCACTTTGTGATTTTTGATTGGCACGTATAGCGGCACACGGGCCAGTCATAAATTGCAAATCAGAGCCACTTCTGTTCAATACGAAAAAGTGTGTGTGTGTGTGTGTGTGTGTGTGTGTGTGTGTGTGTGTGTGTGTGTGTGTGTAATGCCCTAATTAGGGGGGCAGAGCAGTTAAGTGACTGGCTCAGGCTCAAACCTTACACCTCCACTACAGGATTAAGAGCCTTAATACTCTATACTAACTGCCATTAGCACTTTTTTCTTTGGTAAATCACTGAGGGTGTCAGTCATTAGAGTTTTACAGTTGTCATGTTTCATAGTATGCATGTTGATGCAAAACCTGTTTGATAACATTTTAAGTGATTTGCAATAGTCTTTTATTTGTCTCCTCGTTTGCAGAATAATTCTGATTTGCCTCACATTTCTGCCCTGTTCTTGAGGAAGTCACTTAACAAGACAGTGCTTTGGGCAGTACTGCAGGCCATGTACCAGGTATCTATTTATTTATTTAGTTTATTTTACATTTGTTAACTGGGATAGTCTGACTGGATATATGCCCATTTTCAGTGGAGGCCCGAGGAGAAAAGCTACAGATAACACAGACAGAACATAACAGATATGAGGCAAACATATTTACAAAGCCCTCTAGTAGGTACTCACAATATACACAGTGTGTAATAGTATACAAAGAACAACAGGTTGGTATGAACCAGAGTACACATGGTGTAAAGGAAGAAAATTGTTCACAGTAAATAAGCCATTTCTTTGGATGTGATCCACGGTTTCCTTAATGTTAACGGTGTTTTTATTACTTAAGATGTGAATAAAATGGACACCACAAAGTCTGTTCGTTTATTGTTAATAATTTAACTGTGAATATGTTTTTAAGTTAGCTTGCTTTTTGCAGGCACAAATGAAATGCACTGTGTTTGGACTATACAATAGTTTATCAAACACATTGCAGATGAAGGAGGTTCTGAGCTTTTAAAAAGCTGCTGCCTATATAGTGCAAGGTTTGATTCCATCAGCCTCCACTTGTCTTCTTTGACTCTGCCAACCAAGTTACTTCACCAAACCACTCCTGGGCTACTCCTTAAAAGGCATACATCTCCAGTGGACTTGTCCCAGGCTGTTAGCAAATGTATTATACATCTGCCTTTTGAATTCCTCCTCACTACACATACAGGTTAGTACTATAGTATATGCTTTTTTTGGGTATGAATTCCAGCATTTCTGTTGTAGTTTAATGGGTTGACAGATGCATTTCCACTAAATGTGGGCTTCAAAGGAAGAGAAGTTTACTGTTTCTCAAACTGTTTTCAATGTGAGGCTGTTTTGTTTTGTTTAGAAATTGGCCGTCAATGTTTTTTCTTCTGTAAAAATCAAAATGATAGTTTTAAATGAAATCCAAATCTATGTGATAAAAGTAAAGAAAATAGCAAATAGACTGATAGGTTTGCACCGTTTCTATGGCAACAGGTGAAACACAGCCAAGTAATTGGATATTGTCATGACTGGCAAGGGCCTGATTCATTACCCTACCTAAGGCTCTGCTGATTCTGTAGGTGCATGCTACAGCATTAGTAGCCATTCAGGTAGGTCAGACATGTATTGAGTGACGTCAGCAGAGGTAGCTACTCCTGAAGATAGAGAAGGCATAGGGAGGTAACAAAATGGGATGCTGGTGTCCTGCAAGCATGTAAGACCCCCATATTGTATGCAGTAATATTTCTGATTTGTGTATGACTTTTGGGTTGTTGAAGAAAAGTAGCTACAGCATTTATATTGTCTGTAATTGTTTTGCTTTGTTCATTGCACTAAAGAATTAATTAATTCATTAATAGGCCTGGATGTTGTAATATAGTCTAACCAGGTTGCATTTTAGTAATATATGTTTAAAATACCTTCTTTACAGCCTCCAGTAACTGCAGAGGAGTTGACATTTGTCAGGTCATATAGTCTGTATTATTCGGAGTGATGATCAGTACCGTCTGATCCTCAACATCCATTATACAGTCTTTGCTGTATATTACAGTGATGCAGCCTTCTCTGCAAGGTCGGATTGTAAAGGATTTTGGCATTTAGTTAAAATCTGATAGTCTGGCAGTTAGTGCAGAGGACTAAAGCTCCAACTTGTTAATGAGCTGCCTCCCATTGTAAAGATACAGGGTTTGAATCCTTTCACCTTCTTTTACCTGCTCTGTGACCCTGAGCAAGTCACTTAACCAGACAGTGCTTTGGAGCAATGGGGAATTTGGGCTAAGCTCCTTAATTGTCTCCTGAAATGCATGCCTAGTAACTATGAACCTGTTGTCACTGTTTCCATCCCCTAGTGCAATACCACAAGCAAACCCTTTTTATGCAACTCAGATAGTTTATTATTAAAAGGGCAACAGCCAGTAGGCAAATGCAAATTTGTTCTTTTCACAGCTCTCTTTAATGCATTGTTATTCACATGACTTACATCTGCAAGGGTTGTGCATTTTGACTTAGCATATGTTATCAGGTTGTTAATATTTCGTATGCTCTAATAAGTACTCTTTGATTCAATCTGTAATACATCTGGTTGGATTTTATGGTAAAATCCTAGTGATCATTATAGAATTTAATGTAGTTCAGCCAAAGCTGCCAATAAACTACACGTAGTATATTTCTTCATAACAATAAGGGGTGTACACAGTCAACAAAGTGACTATAACTGGGGGCTGTCTGTTGATGAAATTACGTTATGCTGTTATCCCGTCATTTTTAATCAATTTTTAATCTGGTTTTGCAGGATTAGTGTGTATGAATTAAGTAGGAATACATTGGCTAGGGTGTATTTGTGAAGCAAATTTGAAATGGAACATTGGTCACTATTACTGTTATAAATTTTTTTAATACAAGAATTCTGAAAGGGATGCGGTCAGCAATGTAACTATAACTGGTGGGTTTGGGAGAAGTATGTGGATAAAAATGTACACAATCTGCCATTGGCCATAACCATTTTCAGTGAATGTGAGTTTCAAAGCTTTTACAATGTATGTGAGTTTCGAAAGAAAACTGTAGAGAGACTGCCAAATAAATGGACACTGGAATGACTGTAGTGGGGGGGGGGGGGGGGCTGGTCCATTACCCTGTCTAGGGCCCCAGTTGACCATGATCTGGCTCTGAGGAAACTTAAGGAAATCAGACTGTTCATTTAAACAGGCAACAAATTCTATGAATTGTTCACTACTGTCCCATATTGTAAAAAGTCATCAACATGGCAGTACATCTCCAACTTGTATAAAAATGTATCTGTTTATACATCTCACTTCTCTGCATCCTTCCTTCTCCATCTCTTAGAAACAACTGTACCCTAAAACTTTCCTCACATGACTGCCACGTTCCTCCCACTTCTTTGAGGGTGGAGACCCAGAAAGGTACATCGGCATGGAGACTGGGACATTTGTATCACTACAAATCACTGAATACCCCTTTCGAGTCTGGAACCGGCAAAGGGGCATTAGACCACAAAATCAGTCTGCCTGCAGTATGAAATTCTCTACCCACTTAATTCATCTCTTCATTCTGGTGGCTAAACAGGAAAGAATGTGCCAAATGGGTGGCTGGGGAGGTGAGATGATGGTCAGTCAAAGATGGGTAAAAGACAAAAAAAATCTGCATGACAACTGATTAAAAGCTGAATATCCCAGCAGATATAGAGAATGTCTTGTGCTTCCTTGAATTTAATTCACTGAGTGCTCTCCTTTGTATATTGCAGGAGACATAATAAAAGTGTTTGTATGTATTTCTGGTCTGATAAATTGTGTCTGCACTGTATTCTTTTTACTGAATTTAATTTAATTTCTCTGGTGCATTTTTTTGTTCTAGTCATTTCCCTTGTATGAGTATAGATGTGTTAAGCGTGCCAAGTAGTTTAAAAAAGTGTACATTTGCAATTGGCTGCCCATAGCCTTGTAACATGTAGATTCCTGAATCCTGGTATTTGTTGGACTTTTTTTCGATATATCGAAGTTTATCAGTAAAATTATCTCCCTCTGTCTTTCTACTGATACTGTCTTTCAGCTTACAGTTTCCCTATATGATCTGAAAGAAGCAGCGTTTGTCAGAACAATATCTGCATGCTTAAATATTAGAGTAGATACTAGCATTGTACAAGTAGTATTAATGGTGGACCCACAGGGGAGATTAAGTTCACAAGGGGGGCAATTCAGGAATGCATTTTGTAGGCATTTATTTCCTGAAGAATATGAAGTTTGAAACTTAAGTCTGTTATTACTGACTTCACTTCTCAATGCTTTGTCAGAAAACCACAAGACCAAAAATATGGAGTAAAAATCTGGACATTCTGTGAAATTCTCGACAGTTGAAAAGTTTGCCACTGGGCACAAGTGTCCCTTTTGAAGGGCAATCAGGGGAGCACTGTCTAATTAAGCAACTTGGTTAGAGTTTAGAAGCAGGCAAATGGAGGTGGAAAAAAAATCAAACCATTTACCCTGGAGAACAGGAAGCAGTTAACATTAACAGTTCAGGGCCTTACTTTTCTGCAAGAACTACCACTACTCTTCCTACTTGGTAGTTTTAGGTCATTTATTTTAATGCATTTTAAAATGCAGACAGCAGTGTAACACAACACTTCTGAAACAGTGCAAGAACCGAAACTGTGTGAGACACCAGAATGTGCATGCTTAAGCAAAAGTGTAATGTGAGAGCAAGTCCATAGACACAGAGGTGTACAGTAATCCAAAGAATTTAATGCATTTTTACTGAACTACCCCCCTTCCCTCACCCTGAGTCATCAACATTCATTCCAATGGTGCCAGTTTACTGTCTTATCAGCATATCTTCAAAATACAGGTTTATAAAGCCGAATGCTGTAAAATAAACTCTTGTAAGCTATGGTTCACTTATGCAGGCATTAGGCTGATGTTTCGTGATGTACTTTGAGTTCAGACTGTCTGTAAAGGGTCTAGTTTATTCACCTCTTCTTATTTTACATATAGAAAAATGATAGTAACCATCATTAATAATTAATAATAAATATTTTGACTTCAAACACACACACGCGCACCCCCCCCCCCCCCACACACACACACACACACACACACACACACACACACACACATCCATCTAAGCTCAGACTTTCATCCTGTCATGCCTGGGCTACTTCAGACAACAATACATCTCTAACAAATCTATTGCCATCCTCCACAAAACTTCTGTTTATACACCTCCTGTTTCTACTTCCTACTTATCTTCACTGCTTCTTAGATACAACCATCCCCTAAAACTTTCCCACATAACTTTCAAATTCCTCCCACTCCCTACCTCACCATATGTACATTTTCCCTTCTCACCTATTACATCCACAAATCCTTCCCAGTGGTGGCTGGTGACTTCAAATCAAAGGGGGGCTGCAGGAGACAGCTGAATGGGTGGGGTCAATGGAAGGGGTGTGGTCAACTAGAAAGGGGAGGAGCTATGCTCAAAACCACAAAAACTGTACTTTAATTAAATACGCTGCCCTGAGTGCCAAACCGTCATTATGAGAGTCCACTTAAGACAAAATGAAATGTAGAAGAAAAAAAAAAATTTCAGTGCATTGGCTGCATGACAGCTTACTTAATATCTAGATGGAAACAAAAAGGTTATGAGGCATGAAAAAAAATTACTTTTTAAATACATTAGTGGAATGCAAGTCAAAATCGAGTATAAGAAAAACAAGCAGCACTCAACTCAAACCACATCTCCTTGCACTGCAGTTCTAATTATAATTTATATTCAGCTTTATTAAAGTACCAAGTAACATGCTGAAAGTATCAGTCTCTTTGATACTCCCACTTGTAAAAATGTTTCTTATCCAAAAAAGACCTGCTGCCTGACAACAACTATCTACTTGTTTCATGGGCAAAACCTGATCAAAGTAAGAAATAAAAAGCAAACAAGAAACAAGCTCAAGATACATTGCTTAAAGGATTGCTGTACAGGTAATGCACCACACATGATAGATTGGCATTCTGTTTGGTTTACAGGTAAAGCCTGCAAAGATCACTGCAAGTCTCCAACAAATGTAATGAGCTTCGTAAAATAATGTAATCCTGTCCTTTATTACAAATACTGTCATATGCATTTCAATACCCAAGGCTTATACATTATCTAGTTATGTAAGTATTCTCTGCATGGCAACAACAGAAAGGCTTTCAATGTTGGCATTTCTTTAACAGTATGCTTATTAAAGCTTACTTGCATCTTACAATCTCAGACAAGCTTACCTGATGGTCATTAAAGCATTGCTACTTAAACACAGAGCAACAGGCACTTTCTGAGTAATAATAAGCATAAATAATCAACAGTATAAAAATATGATAGAAATCAGAACATGCTGCAAAATCAAGGACAGAATAAAAGTAGCACTTGTGTCTACCTTGGATGAGAGGATACTCTGGACATTTATACTGCATAACTGCTCCTTGCCTTGCTTGGACACATCCATTGTCACTACATGGGGGAGTGGGGTGCAACAATTATGTCACAATTCAAAATGTCTCTGGCTGACTGTGATGGCCCTGACACATTTGTCATACCTCTGAACCTCAGAGTAAGAAATCTGGACAAAGCCATACATAGAAGTGGGACAAAGGTCCAAAAATAAGGACACTTTTTAAATATTGCTCTTATAAACTTAGAAAGATAATAGAATACTAGGTCTTGCATTAGTATGAATTTTCTGAAGGGTATGAAATCTGAAACTCAAATGTCTGTCATTATTTTCTAACTTCAATCTTTAATGATTTGCCACTAATTTTCCAAAAAAACACAATTTTATGAAAAATGGACCAAAAATCTGATGCAAAAATATAAAATGGCCACACAGGGAACCTGTCAAAGAAGGGGGCACTTTTTTAATAGCAGTACTGCTAACTTGAGCAGCTGACAAATGAAAGAATCTACATGCATTTCTGAAATAAAAGTAATCTATAACTCTGATTATTACAGTTATTTCTTAATTGTAAACCCTCCACGTTTTCTTCCAAAATTGCCATTTTGTGGCGAGATTATTAGGGGTAGAGCAACATTTTGAGCCAAAATTGGGGACAGTTGAGAGGTTTGCATATGCCTAATTCTATAAAGCAATTTATTTGCACGTACCTCTCGACCTGTTAATACAGGAAATCTGGACAAGGCCAAATATACTGGGGGAACATATAAACAGTACTAAAATTGTTGTATAAACTGAGACATTTGATAGACTAACAGGTCTTGCTTTAGCATGCATTTTTCTGAAGGTTATGAAGTCTGAAACTCAGTGTATGTCATTATTTAAATTATTTGCCAGAATACCACACATTTTATGAGGAACAAACCAAAAATAAGAAGCAAAAATCTATTTAGTCTGTGAAAATCTGGACAGTTGAGAGGTATAGTTCAGCCAGGGCTGTCTTTGAGTTTGCCGCCCTTCCCCCTCACAAAATCGTGGTCGAATGGAGCCTCCCCCCTGCAGCCATTCCAATGAACCATTACTTGGCTATTTCACCCCATTTACCATAAACACTAATGTGCATACTGGTTTACTTCTACGATGATTTGGACTTCATTTGAAAGTTTTATTTTGCATTTTACAGCACAAACACTAAGACATCTGCTAAACAAAACAATGCAATCTCACAATGAAAACAGACTTAGCATTAAAACTTCTCTGCCCTTGAAACTCACATTCATTGAAACAGCATTGAAACCCACATTCAAAGAAATTACATTTTGCCAGTGGCAGATAAAGATTAACTTTGGGCTGTTTTCAAAGGTTCCGTATTACGAGAGCGAAAGTCTATTTAAGCGAATTCATAAATGTCGACACATATTGCGCGAACCGGCATTACAGCGAACGTCCAAAACCACAAATTTGGAAATGTTGACTTACCATGGTTGGCTCGTCTGTGGTATAGCTCCATAAGGTAAGTGTGTGATAGTTACGGACCTTAGGGTTAGAGTGCGGGTTAAGGTAAGTGCATAGATAGTTAATGTACATAAGATTTAGTGTAGGGTTAGGAGTAGAGTTTTGGTAAATGTATGTATGTGGATTATTTATTTTGTTTGTTTATATTTTCGTAGGGGAAGTGTGCGGTAGTTACGGACCTTAGGGTTAGGGAGGGGTTAAGGATAGTGCATAGATAGTTGTGTATGTGGGCTTTAGTGTAGGGTTTTGGTGCTTTACTTTAGGGTTAGAAGTAGAGTTTGGTTAGTGTATGTATGTGGTTATTTATTTTGTTTGGGTAGGCAGTATGTAGTGGATGGTGGGGTTGGCCGACTATGATAGTTCGAGATTTAAAATTTCGCAGTTTAATGCGTTCGGTATTCTCACTGTTTGTGCAATTCGTGTCGGTATTTTGGTATTCGCTCAAAAGGAGTTTAGCTCTGGTAATATAAACCCGTTTTCAAATCATAGGCCCCTTGGACACGAAACATACACGTGGTCTTTGATACACCTTCCTGATTGTATTAAATTATATTCCTTGTACAATATAGTACATTTGTTAGAGGGCGTTTTAAATTTGTTTTGAACATTTTTCCAGTAAACAGTGAAACAAAATGCATTCACCAATAATGGAAAAACTGCCCAATTCAGAACATTTTTCCAGTAAACAATGAAACAAAATGCATGCACCAATAACGACAAAACTGCCCAATTCAGAACATTTCTATCATAAAAGTCTACTCAAACTTCTGCAGTCCAACAGTATCAGTAAATATGCACAATCTCTGAAGAAGTAAAAATCATCTAAATAATTCCACATTAAAGAAATATGTAACTAATGAAGAGGTTGCTGCTAGCAAACAATGTTATATTTCATTGTTTCATCTACAAATAAAGTGCCTGTTGCCCTTGAGGAATAAATTGCCTATGTTGCGTTAAAAAAATGATAAGCTAGTAATATTGCAATAGGGAATGGATGGCAAACTGATAACAGGGTCATAGTTACTAGGTATCTTCACCAAAAAGGACTGCAGCATCCACCCCTTTTACAATACAGAACAATATCAGCAATGGATCTACTTCTACTGTGGGATTAGAACCCACAGCCTTCTGCATCAAAAGCAAGGACATTACCTGTCGTGCTATTAACATAGCATAAGCAGCACTAAACTTTTGTTCCCCTGCAGCTCTCAGCTTCTTGTAAAATCTACTTGACACTCAGCTGTATCTCTGAACTTTGCAGCACAAGAAATCTGGAAAACGCCAAAATTTGGGGAGGGGGGGCAAAAGACAAAAAAACAGGCACACATTTTAAACATTGCTTGTATAATGTTGAAAAGTTGCTAGAATAAAATGCTGTGTTGCCACCATACAGTTCACTGCAAAGGATTGAATCCAAGACCCTGTGCAAAACAGTCAGAGCAATATACCACTACGCCAAATCATCTGTTTTATGAAAGAGAGAAAGACTGAAACTTAAATGGTATGTAGTGAATTCAGTTCTCACCATAGCTGTCAACATCTTAGCACAGACCACCTGAACAAAGCCAATAATGGGGGAATACAGCTCCCAAACATATTCAGTGAATTCAATTCTCACCATAGCTCTCAACCTCTTATCAAAAACACGTAGACAAAGCCAGTAATGGGGGAATACAGCCCCCAAACATATTCAGTGAGTTCAGTTATCACCATAGCTCTCAACCTTGGCACAAAAAATCTGGACGAAGCCAATAATGGGGGAATACAGTCCCAAAAATAGGGACAAAATTCAAATATCCATGTTATAAACTTAGAAACTTGCTATAATAATAAGTTTTGTGTTACCATGTACTTTTTGAAGAATATGAAGTCTGAAATTCAAATGCTTGTCATTTTTATTTATTTAACATTTGTTAACCAGAAAAGTATGACTTGGCACAAAAGCCTATTTTTGGCAGAGGAAGAAGCACTCCAGACACGTCTTTGTAAGATGGGAGAACACCAGAGCAAACCCACAGAAAGAACATGCAGACTCCACACAGAAGGCACCCCAGCCAAGAATCAAACCAGACAACCTGCAGCTGTTAAGCAACAATGCTACCACTGCACTACTGGCTGTGTTAAGAAACAAGAATACAGAAACCACAGATTTTATGAGGAACAGAACAGAACAAATATGAGGCAAAAATCCGCAATTTTCTTTATTTACAAATGGTGGTGGGTAGGGAATTCAGGCTCTTGCTACTTGGGCCCAAGATACAGGGTTCAAGCCTTATTCTGTACCCACAACCATGTAGCAACTGGGGCATCCCACACACATGTAGTATAATTCTGTATATGTATATGAGAGCATCTGTTTTGACTGACAAAACAAATTGTTGATATAACTGGAACCGGTGCAGCTCAGCAAAAATAAGTTGTTTGAAAAGCAGCAACTCTTTATGTTACAGATCACACTACAGTGGGGATCACAGAATATGCCTTTTCCCCACATTAGTGTAATCTTGGAGTTGGAATATGTAATTAGCAGGGGGTGCAGGGAGGCTTGACCCTCTTCAAAAAGATATGTTTTATTTATTTTTTGACCATTTTTGGATCAATGTTATGTGTATTCGATGACATGCCATAGATTGTCATGGGAGTTATAATTTGTGCTGTTAATCAAAATATATGCTCCATTATATATATATATATATATATATATATATATATATATATACACACATATGACCTCTGGGCAGTTCTAGTGGCAGCTCATCTGAACTACTATATTACCTTTCTCTTCTATACTTGAGTTCCCTACAGTTCAAAAATTTCTCACTCTGACCTTTTGCAGTAGCAATGGTTAAAGGACATAATGTTATTAAATACAAATCTCTCCTCTCATCCTTCATGCCCTTTTCCCTGTACTCCCTCACTCTGACATTTTACCCCTTGCTGCCTAATTGTTTTATGTCCCTTAAAGTATTACACTAATTATTGCATTATGCTGACCTCACCTTGCACAATTATTTCAGCTTCTTGTCTCCTACTGACCCCTATACTGTGCCTTTATTTGGTAGACACACTTCCAATAGATATACAAAATGACACATCACTACAACAGCATACCTTTGATAACTTTGACATAAACCCTCCACCCTTCCTAAAAGACTATTCCCTCAAATTAACCCACATTTCTAGAAAACTATTTGTAATCCAACTATAGCTTCCACAAAACTACCCTAGTCTACATACTCTACTTAAGAAATTCCTTTCCAAGAATACTTATCGATTTATCAAAATGCTTTTGCATGGTGGTATATAACTGAACCCCATCTCCTGCAACCTTGTGCTAAATTGTGCATTTGCCTCAACCCCATAAAACCAGAGACTTTAAATTAGCATTTTTAACCAAATCCTATCTTAATCACAAATAAAGACCTAAGAGTAGACAGTCCGAACATTGGAAGCGTCAATAACAAATTGATTGCAGTTGAATCCTGGCTACATATGGAAAACACACACACACACAGACACACACACACACACACACACACACACACACACACACACACACACACACACACACACACACACACCCTACCTGAGCCGATAGCCAAGCAAAGCCCGTAGCAGTAAAATCCATCCATGTAACAAAGTCACCACACCGAGTTAGCCCTTCCCGCGAGAGCACCTTGAGGCTCGTCCTATCCTTCCCGCGAGAGCACCAGCCTGCCTGCGGACGTTGCAGTCCGATCCCTGTCCAGTTAATGCAGTTGTAACTGCATAGACTGCTGGGAAAATTTGGACTTGAATGTTGTCGTAATCCAGACTGCTGGTGGAGACAGTCTGGATTCTGTGCACATGCTCCAGATTGGTTCACCAGCAGTCCGAATATCGGGAAGTGCCGCGAGTGTGCATGCACGATGTTCCGGGACTTGCAGTTGCTTTTATTTTGTTATTTTATTTGCTTTTTGTTATTTTATTTTCTCTTTTGTTTATTTTTTTGCTTTTTTACCGCTGGGGGGGCTGCAGTCCTGCACGAGCCACCCCTGATCCTTCCACTCCTGCCCCCCCCCCCCCACCTTGATGTGCACATCTTAATGTAAAGTAGTCTGGTTGTACTAGCTTTCATAGTTTGTGGAAGCGAAAACAGTATTACTTTACTGGAGTTTGTAGTGTAATACAGTATTCAGTATATGCACTCTTAGTGTAAGAAGTTTAGCAGTCTTTGATTGTATTAGTTTTCTTAATGTAATTTTCTGTGTAACCAACTTCTTCTATTGCCTTGTGTCCTTTTTTCAAGTGGTTGTACACCCAGGGGTGAGCCTAAACATGGTTCAGTTGGATCCGCACTCTGCCCCTACCAGCAAATGTATAAATAAATAAAATAAAAGTGATTTAGGAAGCTTTGAGTTCCAGTCAGCTTAGGGATGGACACAGTTACTCATGTAACGTTTTTCATGACACTGTTGTTTTCCTTGAGTCCAGCAGACATTTGTTTGTTCACTAATTTATTTATTACTTGCTTGGTATTTTGTACAAAGTCCAGTGATCGGACTGCTCACATTAACCGAGTTTTTCAGGAGATTTGGTAGCACTGTGTTTGACAGATGGCTGCCTCATTTTTATGTCAAATAGTCTAAGCCTCCAGCAGTAGCAACTGGTTTATAAGTAAATGCTCTACATTTACCAAATTTTGGGGCTAGGATTCAGAAACAGCACAGTGCATAATGGTAAATAGTGTAATGAGTAGCAATGAGCAGGAAGGGGCTGATTCAGACATAACTGGTGCAATCAGACTACCTGGAAAATGTCACAGTAGGCATCATATACAAAAGAACATATAATGATATGGAAATAAATGACATTATGCAAATGAGGCCAACTGTGAATGCAAACGAGGGTAACCAACATGACAGAGTGATTCGGAAACATATAAATATAGTGTAATGAGATGTTTTGCGCAGCAAGTTTGTAAACTGCCGATTCTTGGTGAACAAAGAGAGAGAATGTGTTAAGACACTAGTAGTACCATCTGCAGTAACTGGATAACATTTGTTATGGGCCATTCTTGTAGCCAGTGTCAGTGATGGTGCATGTCTACAGGTCAGTCTCTACTGCCATCTAATGTAATTATTCCAGCAATTCCTATCATTCATCTGTACATGTGGTGGGCTACTGATTGATGGACATGTGCCTTGTTTGCTCACATTTATTTATTTTATTTATTTATTTGACATTTGTTGATCTGGTTAGTCTGACTGAGCATGTGCCCTTTTTCACTGGAGGCCCAGGGAGAAAAGCTCCACAGTTCAAATTATACAAGTATATAATTCATAGGACAAATAATACAAGTGCAGAAAAATACATACTATAAAATAAGAAAAGATTCTTAGCTCTACATTTACAAATAATGTAAGTATAAAATTCAAAGGACAAATTGCACAAGTAAGAAATTCACATTACAGAATAAAAACTTCACAGTACGCGTAATGCAAGTGGGGAATTAACAGGGGTTAAGTAAAAATAAAGTAAATATATTAATAAGTATATACAAAAAAGTTAAACAGATGACAAATTGTAGTGCAAGAGAGATGTTAGCAAAAAAGGGATAAGTTAGAAGCAAGTGGTGAGGAGGATTAGATCAGTGCAAAGTAGCAAAGAATGCAGAAGAATGGTTATTGGTGGTCTAGTATGAGAGATATAGAGGTTGGTTTGACAAGTAATAGTGTGAGGGGGAATAAGAGAGAGAGAGAGGTAAAAGACAGAAAAGGAAAATTAGTAGCAGATTTACGAGGGCAGTAGTTAAGAGGGGTATAGAGTGCAGTAACAGATAATTATTTTAATACATGGGAAGTTAGCATTATTGGAGGAAAGGAAGTAGTAATGAGGGAGGTACAGGAGGGGAAGAATAAAGGAGGAAAGAGGGAGAGGAGGAATATTAGATGGGATGGTAGCAGTAACATCTCTAGGTGCTGTATAGGTAACTTCTGAGAGTTGTCCTGGATTCGTGTGCATGGGTGATATTTTTGAGGGCCAAGGGAAGCTTATTCCATGAAAGAACAGGAAGATAGGAATATAGGCCTTGTCCTAGTGATTTTTTAGGTTTATGAATCTGTAAGAGGCATTGGTCTGAGCTTCTGAGGGAGCGTATTGGGTTATAGAGGGAGACTAGAGAGGATAAACTAGGGCAGGAGGAAGGCTTATTTAGGATAGTGTGGATGTTGAGGAGTTGAGTAAATATGAGTTGGTTAGGAAATTCTAATCCTCCAAGTTTAGGCTACTTTGTTATATGTGGTTTCAAGTTTGGATAGTAAGGAGGACTGTAAATTAGTAAGGATTTGAGAGCAGTACAAGAGGTTAGGGAGAAGATAAGCCTGAGAAAGAGAGATACTGGAATTAGGATTGAGGAATGTATGAGTTCCATAAAGTAGGCCAAGCTTTTGGTGTGTTTTCTTTTTACAGTTGCTTACATGGAGGTCAAATTTGAGTTGGTCATCGATGATTATACCTAGTTTTGTGTGGGGTTCTGTAGAGATTATGCTGTTGTTGAGGGAAGAAATGTTGAATAAGGATTTAAGATGGTAGAGAGATTTAGGTAGGAATAGGAGGAGTTTTGTCTTCTCTCATTTCCCCTGATCTAACCCCCAGCCCCCCACGTCACCAATCCCACTTGCTGCAGGTTGCTGTTGAATAACCCCAACCCTCGATAAGGTAAGTATATTTATTTCACATCCTTATCTGGTCTTGGATTGTGCACCCTTGCCAAAATTGATACAGAACATGTTTTTTTTTTACTGAGTAGAACACTCCACTACTCTGTTGAAAATGTGCTTGCAATACTGTAGCAAACTTGATGGCATGTATCACAATGACAATGGTGACTTCTAGATCACTGTTACTAAGCTCCTAGTACAGTAATTATGCTAATAAAGTCTTATTTTGCTACTCACAAGGCCCGAATTGCTGGCTCTGCTATCTGCATTCAATCAGCCCATTCATTCTGGGGGAGGCAGGTGCTGGACATTCTTGGGCTAGGCAAGAGTCTTTTGGCCTAGTCGTTTCTGCCCAGGGATCCAAACTGGCCTTCCATTCTCTGGTGAGATTCAGGTGGTACAGAACAGGCCAGTTTGCTAGTCCTGCGGGGTGGTTTACTCTCTCCTGACTCCCACTTTCCCCTTATCATCTCTTCTGAGTTCCACTATTATTATCTTCTGAGGGGAATTTTGTCTCCACATGCTGAGTTCCTGTCAGAGAGTGAAAATGCAGTCAGACAGTGCAGGCTGTGTAGGGAATGACTTTCAGTTGGAGTAACTAGGTGTTAGCACTGTGATAAGCAAGAACTGCCCCCCCAAAACATGACCTGGCAACTGCAGCTTGTTTCTGACCCCCCCCCCCCCCCATCCAGCTCCTACACACATCAGAGCTGTTAAATGAACTCTGGTCATCTGTACCAGTCAGGACTTTAGCCCTCTATGCCATGGAGCTGGCTTGCTAGTGAAGATATTTTTTTAAATGTTTCTGAATTGCACACATAGCATAGTGTGCTACTAACCCTGCAGTGAGTTATAGGGCCCATGCACACTCATGGTTCGTCACTATGCAGTCTGCATGTGCCTTGGAAGGTTTGTTACAACCACATGTCTGTGGTCATTAGAGGGGAGATTACACATCAGTATTATTATTTGCTGCACATTGTCATTCTGTATGTATCTAGGTATGTTGGAGAGGCACTCTACCATGTGTGACAGATGTGAATCAGCCCCCCATGCGTGTCTGTCATGGTCGATCTGGTAGATATTACTGCCTATTGATGTGTGTCACATGGTTTCTGTGATATGTGTTGATGAGACTTAGCTACCATTTCCCTCCTAAGTGTCAACCTGGCAAGTGGTTGTGGCTTTTGGAAGAGTGCTGCAGAAAGACAAAGATCTTTCTCCACCTGCTGCATCTGTACCACTGAAAGTGACTGCTGAGAGACTTATATGAGGACTACTAGTGCAAAACAGATGTCTGCCACTGTCATGAGGTGAGGTGAGTGTCATCACAGGTACATATGACTGCCTTTTAATTGGTTTTATCATGCCTTGTACCCAAGTGAAAACCCTGCAACTAAGGCATACCACCCTTGCCAGTCTGACATGTATGACAGCCCATAACTGTGCCAGTTACACCTGGTATAATGTGGGCATGTGAACGCTGGGCTGTCATATAATGATGCAATTGGCTTTACAACTGTCAGTGTGCACTATTACCTCAGGCATAATGTGCACACACACGAGCTGACACTCATATACTATGCCACAGCTTTACACAATGGTGACTGGGTACTTCCCATCATATCCAACCCTGTAGTCCACATAGTTCTGTAATAGGTGTGCCCAAACCTCTATATCAGTTTTGTGTTACAGTTGCTCAGCTAACTGCATTTTACCCCTTCCAGGGCAGGTACTACAAAACTGTGTAGCACAGTCTAGTAACCACTGCTTTAGGTTTGTTTTATGCATTTATTGCTGTCTTCTTTATCTTATTATTTGCATTTTGTTGTTTTTGTTTCTCTCCAGTTGCATTCATGTTTTTGAAAATATTGGCAGCAGAGCTGGATGTGGTGTCAGTCGCCAATGCACCCTGCATTTGCCTCACCACCACCTGCTGTGTCTGTAACAGTCCCAAGGCCAGCATCCATTTAGGGGTAAAGGTCATCTTGTGTCGAGAACAACCTGGCAGAGGATGCTGGTGACCTATGTTACTGCTTCCACAGTGTAGGGTATAGGCACCCAATTAAGCAGCTTCACCATGGGACCAACCAGATCACCTTGCAGGAGAATTAGTGAAGTTTTTGGTGGAGTGGTGCAGGACAACTAGACTGGCAACCTAAAGCACATTCTTGTATGACTTGCAGAGGTGAATAGCCATGTGGTTCTGACAACTGGCCACTACTAGTAGGCCCAGCCATGAGGGCAGTTGTGGAAATGACTGATTTCCGGTTTAGTTTATCAGTATGCAGCTTGGCAGGCAGTCTTCATTGCATCCTGTGTGTCACTCTCTTCCACAGTCTATTGTTTAGTCTTCTCCATTACCAAGTGTCCTCTGTCTATGGCCTGCAACTCTCCTTTGTAACCTCCTTGTTTGCACTGACACATCCCCTGTCTGTCTTTGTCTTTTATGTCTGTTTTTCTAGCTCTCTGCTGCCATCCCTTTACCCTGGTTCCTATACACAACGTCTCCATGCTGCCTTCTGTGGCTAACTTCTTACAAAAAAATAAATGGGTACCCATCCTAAAAAAAATATATACCATTCCTTCTCCACCCCCACACTATTACCCCCTTCCCATTGTCATTCAGTATGTTCCACTCCTTGCCCTTCTCCCTTTCTGACTGTTTTTAGGGACACTAGATAAGCTAGTTTTTGCCTAAATAAGTCTCAGAAAAATATCGTAATGGCCATTCTCATTTCCTGCATTGTTTATTTACTAACATGAATGCTTTAGATTAGTTGGCTTTCCATTTATAATACAAATGTGCTAGGGACTTTACTGTTTAGCCCTTGTTTGGGCTATCAGCTGTGCCCATGTTGTGAGGGAATTGGACCTTGATGCACATGTGGACATGCATTTATGTGGGTATGCCACCTGCATGCGACTGGACCTAGGTCACATATTGTAAATCTGTCCAGTTGTTTGTACAACATTCGCTACTTTCAGGAGTGAATTACCTACTTATGCAGCCCTAGCCTTGGCAGGTCTGGTCGGAGTTACTGCTACTGCATATTTATTCACTATCAGGCAACACTGTGCAATCTTAAATGCACTGTTTTTCACTGTGTGACTGAGCTTCAGTTTTTCTGAATCCCAACCTATATGTTATTGTATATGTGCAACAGATAGTAATATCTTTCAGCTTTTCCCGGTTAGGGGTCGCCACAGCGAAACTCCAATCCGTTCATGATTGGCAGTGGATTTTTATGGGCCGAGTTGCCAGCCTGACACCCATCCTTCAAAGGAGGCACACCCATTCATGCATGCACGCACCTACCTGCATGTCTTTATATGTCACTTGACCAAATGGAAGGCATGCAGACTCCACACAGAAGGCGCTCCATCCGAGAATTGAACGGGAGAACCCCTTGCTGTGAGGCGACAACGCTAACCGCAAACCTTTTTAACTGATAGCATCTAGAATTTGGCATTTTCCTGGAATGTTAAGTGACTGAATGACACTTAGTAACAAATTAGTTTAAGGAGGCTTTTGAAGATGTATATGCATATGCTTGTGAGGGGTACTCCTTAATTATTAGTATATGCAGAATAAAAAGGCATAGGAAATAATCAAAATTAATTTCCTCTCTTGGATAACTGAATTCATAAAACATATGTTTGCTTTTGTGTTCAAGTTAGTAGTCTGTGCTTAAAAACTATTTAGAGTAATATGCTTGGGTAGTACAGTGTTGCAACATTTAATGATGCTGCCTTTCAGAACTTGGTTCTCTGTTTCATTTCCCAGTTTGGTACCTTCTCTGTGGAGTTCACATGCTAACTTTGTGACTATGTGAGTTTTAGCAGTCATTCCTAAAACCATACAGTACATGATTTGGCAATTCTCTGAAATATCTGTAGGTGTGACTGATTGCGTGTGTATGTGTGTGTGTGTGTGTGTGTGTGTGTGTGTGTGTGTGTGTGTGTGTGTGTGTGTGTGTGTGTGTGTAGGGGGGGGTATGTGTGTGCGTGTCAGACCTATAGTTAGGTCATCCTGGTTAATTTCTTAAACCGGAACACGACCAACCCAGACATGAGAACCAAAAAACAAAGGTCTTCCCAACGTTCAGAACCAAAAGCAAAGTATTTTGTGACTAACAATAAACTTGCTAAACTATAACAAGCTGTAACAAAAACATTGTCATAGAACATTCTGGTAGCTTCATAAATGAATGCCAGTACTGCACTTGCGCCCCAGCAGCACCTGCTTATTGCACTCCTCAACAGCTTGCGCATGGGACAGCCATCCCTTTCACCTGCCCTAGTTATGGCTGTGGTGTGTGTGTTTTGTTGTAGTTGTCCTGCATTAGTCAAGCATCCTATCCATGATTAATTTCTCTGCCTTGCTCTCACTGACTATTATGATAGGGTTTAGCTTCCTCTCCCATACTGAAAAAAGTGAATACTGAGTATAAATAAATGAGTAATAGGATCAGTCATTTGAATGAGTAAATTTCTAGCAAAGCACTGACTCAGGACGGAGTCAGCAGGCAGAAATGTCAAGTTTAGCCACATTCTATGATGGCTTTATGAGACGTTTATCATTAGCCTTTGGTTAGCTGGTAGTTAAGCCAATTACACTGGAAGATTTTCAGATAATGTAATTAATGAAGAGTAGTGGACAGATGTAGCTAAGAGAGTAGCTGGATTAATTTTTATGTAGCTTGTTCTTTGTCAACAAATCTGAGAGCCTTATGGTTACATGAGAAGGTGGCACTGAGGTCTAAGTCTGCAGATGATGGTGAGTGAGTGATAATCATGTTTCACACTTATTGTAGTACATAGTATCACAGTTCTTTGTAACTAAAACATACTTTTGGGGCTTTAGGAAAGCTAGAAAAGCAAAATTTCACCTAAATACTCAGTTCTAAAAATATGGTAATGGCATAAGAATGGAGCATTGCCATTTCCTGCAATATTTACATATTAGTCTGAATGGTTTGAATCAGTGGGCTTAAAATAGATGGAGTGGTCAGGTGGTAATAATCTTATATTTTAGTTACCAAGGCTAAAGTTAAAAAAGCTGAATTGATAGCTTTTTTAAACATTTGTCATTGCTGCACACTGGCTTAGAATGCAGTGGTAGTGTTATATGAGGGTGTAGTGGAGTGATGGTATGGTAGCCTTGGGAACAGGAGATGATTTCAGGAGTATAACATCATGCTCAGCACAATACAACATTTAGTCAGTAATTCATTTAGCAGTAATTGATAAAGGAAAGTAGTAGGCATTGAATCACTCACACACATACACACACACACACACACACACACACACACACACACACACACACACACACACACACACACACACACACACGCATGGGCATGCACACACACACACACACACACACACACAGATACTGATTTTAAAGCAGACCGATTAATTACATGCATGTGCAGGAAAGAACAGCAGTATGTAGTTATCCAGAGACAAAAGTCAGTTGCATTGCTTTAAAGTGACAGCAGGCAGTTCTATATTTGAATGTTACTGGGGAACTGCAACAAAACTCTAAATCACTGCTTTCATTTTTAATGTATTAGCAGCTGGACTTGGATTAGAATAGGTTCTGTAATTTCGGAGTCTTTACAAAAATGATTCTTTCACTGTATTTTGACACCATTGACTTCTTATACAGTGACATTATTTGGAGGTGCTTTCTTTACTCACATGACTAAACAGATAAGGAGAAACAGCATGCAAAAGACATGGTGCGAAAAATGAAGTGCCACTAAGATAGCCAACCTTTGTTACACTGCAGTGGAGCTATTAACTGGCATAAGCAGTACATCAGTACTTCATTCAAAGCTGAAGGAAAAGAGCATTAGCAGATGAAACAACTTGCAGCAACAGGACTTTGCGGCAGCAAACGCTGAGCTTTTAAATGATACATGTAATCATATATAATAAAGTGAGGCATTTCTTCTGCATATACCTGGATATTATTCCTTGTTGTTAGGTATAAGACAGTAGCGCTTGCCAAAGCATCATACCCATAATACTGTATGTTTCTTCCTAGTGATCATCTTTTTAACAGGTATTTGGTTTTGCTGGCCCATAATGCTCTACTCGGTGTGCTTGAATTAATGCAGCATTCAGCCATGCAAAGATCAGCATCACTGGAGCAGAAAATGTGTTCAACAGCACCAAACCAGCTACCTACAAAAGCTTTCCCAGATATCTGTTTTCAAGTAAAATAAAATATTCCTGATATCTATGTTTTCCTATTACTACTCACCATGGTGTATTGAAGAGTAGTGCTTGGCAAACCATCAAGATGTAATTCTATATTTTACTTCCTCATTGTCATACTTTTAGAAGTGCATTACAAAGGTTGAATAACTATAGCCTCCAGAGGGTGCAGTCTTGTAAAATAAAGCAAACATTTCTTTTACTTATATTCAGCTGCTACATTTCATTACTAGATATCATACAACATAATTGTCAAGCCATCAAGAGTGTAACAGTGTATGCTGCTTTTTCATGACCAGCTTTTCTGTAGAAAAATGTTTTTTATTATTAAAAACAAAATAAAATTCTGCCCCCACATGCAAATGCTATGCCAAATAATATCTGTAGTCATGTAAAATAAAGTGAAGTTTTCCTCTTGCCTGTATTTTGCTACTATTTCCCGTGACTGCGTATCACAGATTAGTGGTGCTCTACACTTGGTCAAAACTAACATTTATTAGTTTAACCTCCAGTTTTATCTCTGATCCTATTCCCATCTTCCTCAGTTTTCTGCCTTATCACCATTTCCATAGGAGTATAGTTTTTGTTTCATGGTGATTGAACAACTGTAGACTTAGTATATTTAAGTGTGGAGGTGTTGATGGGTACAGCATGTATCCCTGGAAAAAAAAAAGCTGTTGTGTGCTTTTTGTTCAGCTGAAACTTTGATTTCTTTATTTGGTTGCAGTTTCAGTGAATGGACATTTGCTGAAATGCATGGGAAGCAAAATCAGCACTTGTCAAAATATCAAGACAGTAATTTGCTTATGTTCCTTGTGTTCATCTTTTACAGGTGTGTTAGTGGATTATAAATAATACAGCCTTCATTTCAAATTATTTTTTGCTTGTTGCCCTCTTTACCTGTTTATCACCAACCGTCAGTCAACTGACCAATTTGCTTCCCCATTACTGAAGGTGGTGACAGCTGACCAAGAGTGGCCATTATTTTGACAGTTATTAGTAGCATGATGTTTTGTTTTGCTGCCCTATGCTCACATGCACAGTTGGGTATGCAGGGGAAGGGACACACGATGGGGTGTCCTTGCTGAATGTTCCCGTAATTCTACAAAGAACATTGTTGAACATTGAACACTGCTGCAAGCAGCCCCGCCCATCAACCCTAAAGCACAGGTGGTAGCAACCTCATCTTCTCTGGAGTTGCTAAACCCTGTTTCTGCAGCACATGTGAACATCTCCAAACCCAAAAAGAGGTGAGTTGCCAATTCATGTCACTCTTTTTACTCCCTCCCTGCCTTCTCCAGTACTAGGAGCACTAACAGAACTTCAGTCACCTGGTTCACAGTCGGATTCCACCTCTCTGTGCCACACAGCCAGGCAATACAGCTCTCAAATGTTGCAGTATTTTGAAATAAACTGGAATAGTTATCCTATCTATATTATGCTGTTATTCATTACTGTTTGGTATTATAAAACAGTGCTTGTCAGTCCTTAAAGACCTTAATGCTATTTGCTGCTTCTCTATGATAATCATCTTTTTCGTGCATAAAGATATTTTTTATATTAAAAAGAACTGCAAAGCAATAATATATGAGCTCCTACATCCACAAACACATAATGCACTGCAGTCATTTAAAATAAATTGAAACTTTCATGTTGCCTCTGGCTGTTACCTCTCACTTACAGTATCAATAATCAAAGTATCAAAACAATTACTTTACCATGATCATGGCTGAGATTCGTAGACAAGTTGCATTGTGTACAGCATACCATGGCATGAGAAGTGGCCATGTGCCATGATCATGGCTGAGATTCGTAGACAAGTTGCATTGTGTACAGCATACCATGGCATGAGAAGTAGCCGTGTGCCATGATCATGGCTGAGATTCGTAGACAAGTTGCATTGTATACAGTGTACCATGGCATGAGAAGTGGCCATGTGCCATGATCATGGCTGAGATTCGTAGACAAGTTGCATTGTATACAGCATACCATGGCATGAGAAGTGGCCATGTGCCATGAACATGGCTGAGATTCGTAGACAAGTTGCATTGTATACAGTGTACCATGGCATGAGAAGTGGCCATGTGCCATGATCATGGCTGAGATTCGTAGACAAGTTGCATTGTATACAGTGTACCATGGCGTGAGAAGTGGCCATGTGCCATGATCATGGCTGAGATTCGTTGACAAGTTGCATTGTATACAGTGTACCATGGCATGAGAAGTGGCCATGTGCCATGATCATGGCTGAGATTCGTAGACAAGTTGCATTGTATACAGTGTACCATGGCATGAGAAGTGGCCATGTGCCATGATCATGGCTGAGATTCGTTGACAAGTTGCATTGTATACAGTGTACCATGGCATGAAAAGTGGCCATGTGCCATGATCATGGCTGAGATTTGTAGACAAGTTGCATTGTATACAGTGTACCATGGCATGAGAAGTGGCCATATGCAGGCAGGTTGTGATTCATGGTACCAGCTAGCACTACAGAACAATGAGCACATGTCTAATGAACATAATGAGATGAAATCTGTGTCCCTAACTCTAGGCTGTAATTTACAGAGGAACTGTTCAGATGGTATGCAGCAAGTGTCTTGTTACTATAAGATCAAAGAACCCATTAGACATTACAGAACTGCAGTATGCAACAATGCGAGGAACAGCGGCAGCAGTCTTTGTCAAGCAGTAGCACTTACTTTTTATAAGAGCCACTCTCTCCTCATTGGAAGCACAGTGCTGCAGAAGGCAGCCTGAGGGAAAGAAGTACCAGCAGCATATTGCCTAACAGCTAACCATTCAGAAAATAACCAACTATTGCTGAGTGGAAAGAGGTATCGTATTGGCTGATAGATTTCACCCACAAGCAAGAAAAGAGGATTGCTTGGATGTTCTAAGCCAGTGGACATCAAGATATGTATAGGTGTCACATTGAGCATGTGACAGGTTTCATCCTGTAGAATATTCAGTATGTTCCTTGGCATGCTACTTGTACATGTAGATGAGCATATTTGCTTCCTCAAAACATCAGAAGAGAGAAGCACCACCATACATAGCTTCTTTGAGATCATCTTCTTCCTCAAAGTGCTAGGATTTCACATACTGCAATAAAGGCCCCAATGAGTGTCCATGGACAGAAATATATCAGTATGGCTACCATTCTTTCAACTGTCAGGTAATATCCAGTGCACAAGGGTTGATAACTACTGCATCTACACAGCAACTTGACTGTGTTCATAAGTCACACAGCAGGCATACAAGTCATCCATGTCAATAGTTTCTGCATAGTGAAATGTCACGTAATGTCCCAGTTAGTAAGTGCGGGCAGTATACCTTCAATTTATCTACTGTGTGAGCCAGACAGTGTTTTAGTGCATTTGGGAAATTGGGCTTGACTTCTCAATGGTTCCTGGATTGCATGCCTTTTAACTATCTGTGAAGTTGTATGCTGTAACAAATAGTCATCTGATAATGACAGTGAGTCCAAGAGACAGTGAGCAACCATTACATCACACCACTCCACAGACAGTGACACGAGTAGCACATGGAAGGGCAGGTGAAGCAGTGGCATCTATTTCACCTCTGTGGGCTCTGATGAGAACACAATGACAGTGCAGTATCAGACAGAGCAAACAGGATGTATGCAGTGCTAGTTAAAGATTCTGCACATCAGATATCTCTGCATACATCACACAAGAGTGAAAATGCACTGGGCCACAGGCATTATTTGCACAGGTGTGAAAGGACATAGTGACATGTGGTTAACATCAGAATCTGAATGGCCATGTCACTGGCTGTACTCAGAGGATGGAGATGTGCAACAAGGGGTAATTTGTGACTGACTGAGAGGGGATGCTACTATGTGACCTTGCTCTAGGGCATCTGTGCTGGCTGGAAATAGAAGTACTAGAGGCACCTTGTGATGGAATGTTGTGCTGCTGTAGGAATATGATCTGCATAGAGTCTTCTGATGAGGTACTCTGCACCAGAGATTGGCAGCCATCCTCCTCCATGGTGGTAAGTGGTGGGGAATCATACTCCTAGACTCAGTGATGCAGACTGTAGACCCTTGAGTGGTTTCCCAATCTGATCAACCAATTTACATACTTACCCTGCCCATGAACAATATCACTGGACATGTAGTGGCAGTGGCACGTTTTATCCTCATCATGGTTGTGGACATGGCAGCAAAATGTGACATCGTAATTCTCATGAGACCTAGAAGGTTGTGTTTGGACTCCATGGCCTCAAAGCATAGACAATGCAGGGTGACATCCTTACATATATAATATGGTATACAAATTATATTCATGTCAGCATGGGTAGCTGCAGTCTGTGGCTGGTTGATAGCTCTGCAAATGTGCCAAATAAGCCCTAGCATTTTCTGTATACCAGAGGATGGCTGTGACATACGACAGCACTGGAAACCCTTTGTACTCTGTTATATAGTGTGTATACCACATCAGATGCAGTTCATTCCCCTGCTGCAGTGACCACAAGGGAAGTGGTGCTGGTGCTCTCACTCATGGAGGACCCACACTGACAAAAATGTTGAGCACTCATTCTGTACAGCCTCTACTTCAGGTGTAGGTGAAGCTGCACCATTATGCCCTAAGACAGTGCCAGTATGTCACATAACTGCAAGTCGATCTGTGCCTTGGAATCATTGTCAGACCCTTCACAGATAAGACATCAGCCTTTTGTCATGCTCTGGCCTGTACAGGTGTCATCATAGCAGTAGTAAGACCTATGACTATCTAAAAGAAGAGAGAATATAGTGAATCTGAATATTCTTGTCCACTCCTGCAGGTAAGATACCTGTGTCTTCTTCTCCATGCAGGGAAACAAAGAAGTCCTCTACATATGTCACACTTGCAGTCTACATGGACAGCCTTTCTCTGCTGCTATGCTTCATTATTTCTTGCATGTCCACCTTATCATGTAAGTGGCAAACCTCTGTCAGATTCTGGATACCTCTGCATCAATTTCATGAACCACTGTGTCTCACCAATAACTGTAGAGGCTGGAGAGCACCTGTTCCCACCAAGAGATACTACCCATGGGTTTTCAGTACCTGTAGCAGGACATCATTCTCAGCTTAACTGAAATTGTCCAACCTCTGTTATCCACCCCTTTGGAGGATATGAGGACACCTGTCAAAACAAGAGACATAGCTGTAGGCTGGTGACTGCTAGGGACAATAGACTTATGAATGCATACAGTAAGTTGTAATGGATATACACACAAGTACAGGATGACCAGGGATAGGAACATGGAATGTGCCACACATATACTGTGGTTGGAGAGTGCTCTACAGACACCTTAGACTAGTGGTAGGAACAGACAGGTGATCATATACACCTGGGTTAGCTGCCATATGGCCCACAGATACATAACTGGTGAAGAGTGATCTTCACAGACAGCATGGTCTAGGGCACCTAGGGAATTACAGATGACAGTGCATTACTAGGCTGCAGTCATAAGGAAACTTTTCTAGAGGCCTAGTTTAGCTGCCCTACAGTACAAATGCAAATACAAATCTGTTCTGTGTAGGATAAACAGGAAATTATGGGATACGCAATCCTGATAGTGTATGCACAAAATCATGCTCTTTTTCTTGCACAAGCAATTTATGTAGTAGCTGCTGGATTGCTGTGTTTTGTCCATTTAAAAAGGTGGTTGACTGGTACAACCTAGCTGAAGTTCTTACTGAGGTCACTGGCATCTCCTGGACAGGAGAACAGTACAGACACCATTATAACAACATTTTGCACCACTGCCGTGAGGATTTCTGGCAGTGGAAAGCAGAAGTTAGAAAAGAACATCCTGAATTATATTTTTATATTTTTACTGTAAAGTGTCTCTGTCAGAGCTTTTCTCTTCAGATCTCTACTGAAAATGGGCTTCTAGCCCAGCTGGACTAACCTGGTTAACAAATGTCAAATAAATGCCAAAATTATACAGAAGGTGCTTGCCATTGGTAGTGTTTTGGAAAGTGGAATTTTCAAATGTGCTAATGGTCAAAGTAAGAGAGCTTGGAGTGTTTTAGTAGAGAGGGGTTATGACCTCTCCTCGGCAGCAAGTCTAACTTAATCACTTACTACAGCTCATTTGGTGGAGGGGGAAGGTGACAGGACAATGGCCTACTCAGTAGCCTAGCTGGCACCCTTTGGGAGTGATCTACAGATTCTCTTGACTGGTGGTCCACTTCCATTGAATGATGAGAGGAAGGTGTGGCCTCTACTACCCTGATGCATCAACTAGGTCTAAATAATGATCATCTGGGCCAAATGATGGCTGCCTTTCTGACCGTACCCATCCTGTCTCTGGCCAGGTGTACTGTCATCCAAATATCTCCCAAACAATCTCTTGACATTGTCCAGTCCTCTTCATCACTCCTTGTCTGCCTCGGTTGTCTGTGTCTAGCTCATGTGTCCCATCCTTGTGTCTTCACGTCTACCCTTGTCTGTCTGCAATTTGTGTACATTTGTCTCTGCCCATGACCTTTCACCCTCTCACTTCCCTTTCACTCTTCCCATCATCCCTTCTCTCTCTCTCTCCCTATATGTATATATATATATATATATATATATATATATATATATATATATGCATATACTGTATACACAGACCCACACATGCATGTATACAAATATATCTATATATATATGTATGCCTATATCTATCCAGATATATATATATATATATATTTTATATATATATATATATATATATATATATATTTTATATATATATATAAATATATATATATATATATATATATATATATATATATATACGTGTGTATGTGTATATATATATATATATATATATATATATATATATATATATATATGTATGTGTGTGTGTGTGTATATTATTATAGATACACACACAAACATGTGCATGTATATACATATACAGAAAACTCTCAGTTAACTGGCACCCATGGGGATTGGTAGATGCCAGATAAATTTAGTTTCTGGTTGCTTGAGAGTTACTGTTAAAAACAGACCTAACAAATACTGTATCCTATACTATACCATATGATAAACACTGCATTGATTTGATTTTAATATTGAAATACAGTAATTAAAAGCCTGGCTGGAATAATAGTATTTTAAACTTATATTTCTGCTAGAAAGCATGGCACACAGAATGGTTTTCAGTGCCACGCTGAGTGGACTGGAATTGAATGAACTGAATAGAGAGAGAACGAGTGAATGCATGTATAAAAGCAGAAGCAACTGTGTGTGAGAGAACAGAGAGAGAGAGAGAGAGCGAGTGAATGCATGTATGAAAGCTGAAGAGATTGTGTTTGTGTTTGTGTTTCAGGACACGCATCTACCAGCACACTTATGATATAGGGAGAGGCAATAGTAAAAATGCTTTTGCAAAACACCTCATTCAGTTCCCTGAACATAATTTTAAATTTCATGTACTTGAACATGTAGTTTTGGATGAGAGAGGGGGACCCAGTGACACCTTTTTAGAGTACAAAGAATTGCTGTGGCAATTGACGGTCAATGCAGTGAACCCACCCCCAGGTTTAAATGAAGTTATATCATTAGTTAGTTTTTAAAACTCAAATCAGAGTTTTATTTTTAAATTTATGTTAGATATTTTAGCATTACTATATCATAGTTTTATTATATATTTAGGATTTAATAGATTTTTTTATATATATAAATATGTGTGTTTCACAATAGAAGCATAGGAAGTTGTGTTACATGATATATTGTTTCACATGTTTATATATTTTTATTATGAGTATTGGCACTTTAAAAACTAATGGCAACTCTTTTATTTATATATATATATATATATATATATATATATATATATATATATATGTGTGTGTGTGTGTGTGTGTGTGAGTCTTTTTTTACTGCATTTATTCTGAAGAAGTCATAGTTCACAACTGACGAAAGTGCTAAATAAATTGTTGATTCCAGCTCGTGGTGGTCCTGTGCCTTTGTGTATTTCTGGTTCTTGGTGTTTGGCAGTTTTTGTTTGTGGATTCAGGCATGGAGAGTGCTACTGGTGCTGGGAGTTCCCCTGATGAACTGGTCAAAGCCATCGGGAATTTATCGGCACTTATTGATGTGCTGACTGAACAAGTTATCGGTCTTGGTAGGAGAATGAACGCCTCCCCGACAACCTTTGGACTCCAGGGAGAAGGAGGCGTGTCTTTGTCGGATTCAACGGCGAGTTTTCCCCCAGGGCAGCAGAGTCCTAACATCAGAAGTCAGCATTCAGAAAACGCTGAGAACAGTGGATTATACAACGGACAAACTCGGGGAAGGTTCCCGAGTCATAACAGCTCAACACAACTGGGTTTTGACTTACTGGATTGGATAAACAGATTTGGACAGGGTGACTTTGATTTTTCTGCATCACCTGTTGTGCAAGGTACTGTAGATCAAAAGTTAAAAATTTTAAAGCATGGTGTTTTAAAACTGAAGGAACTACAAGTCGAAAGCCAATATTTACGGGAATGTTTGAAGCATGAACAAATTCCCAAGGGCCTTAGGTGCTGGAAGTTCCCTAATGGCCTAGTTAAAGACTCGGACACGTACAAAGACTTACTCAGTTTGTTTAACAGACATGGTTGTGAACTATTAGAGTTATTATTGAAGGACAATGAGAAAAAGTTTAATATGTTAAATGAAACTGTTAGTAGACTGGATGAGGATATTAAGCATGATTTGTGTTTTGCTATGAAAACCAATGAATGTAAAGCCATTTTTGTTAATACTGATAAGATTATATCCAGTATAAAAGACAAAAAAAGTAAGAAATTGGAAAGAGATAGGAAACAATATGAGTCAGGTCAGACTTACCCCTTGCTAAAAAATAGTCAGGTTAATAATCCTGTAATGGGTGAGAAATCTGAGGAAGATTCCTTTTATGAGGGAGAAGATGCATTAGACACGCATGGTTTTCACAATACTCATGTCAATGGAAATTATGGTAATTATGATAATGTCCCTTTAGGGGTACCCCCCAGGAGATCCGAAAGGATCAGGAACCAACAGAACAATTTCAACAGCAACCAATCTGGCCCCGGCAATACATGGAATGGACAGGGATGGGGGAGAGAGACATATGGGACAAGGAGGGGGGACAGAGGGAACAGTGGCAATTGGTAGAGCAACACAGTGTTATTTCTAATATGAATTCAGGTAACTGTGAGGTTGTCCTTAACCAACATAAGGACTTTAACATCTTTAATTTAAGTAGTGCTCGAGTGACTGAGGAATGGGCTAATTTATTTCAAAGAGGTCTTAATTTTGTACCAACAAAAAAGGCCTATGTAGAAAAAACACTAGTGGATTTTATGATTTATGTTAGGAAACTTAATTTAAATGTAATTTTGGACAATAACTGTATTGAACAGTATAATATACAATGTAAAAAAACTAGTGTCTGCAACCCACCCCTACACCCCTCCCTACAGCTGTTTGACATGATGTGTACTAATGACATAAGAAATATATGTAAGAAGAACAAACATACTATAGAGACTAGTAATTTAACTGTAGCCGAGAGTAATTTGTTATTAAGTATATGCAATGACAAGTCTATTCGGGTTATGAAGCCGGCTAAAGGGGGAGGGTTGGTGGTGATGGACCAGCAAAGGTATGCGGATAGTATGTTGTGTCATTTATATGGTGATGCTTATGAACAAGTGTCAATCAATCAGCTAAATATAGCTTATAGGAAAATTGACATCACCTTGTATGAATTATTGATGAATGACCAGATACAAAAAAATGAGTATGAATTTATGACTCAAACTAATCCAAGGATCCCTACGATTTTTGGGATCCCAAAGATCCACAAAGACACCACTAACCCTCCCTTAAGACCAATTGTTGATGCAAAAGCATGTAAGACCTTAGCAATAGCCACATTTTTGGATTATCATCTAAAAAATGTTTGATTAAATTCTCCCATATAATTACTGATTCACGGGACTGCCTTAGAAAAATTAAGCAGGATTTGTATAGTGAAGATAGTATATGGGTAACAACTGACGTGAAAGATTTGATTAATGTTATTCCACATTCAGTGGGTATGGAATTATTGTATGATTTTTTTGTGCAAGAATAGCCAATACTCACATGATCGAATACTTACATTTAGGACCTTAATGGAGTTGGTTCTAGAAAACAATTTTATTCTGTTTGAAGGTCAACTTTTCAGACAAACCTCTGATGTTGCCATGGGGGTAGTTTGTGCCCCCATGTTTGCTAATATAGTGCTTACACAATGGGAGGTTACAAAGGTGTTTGTTACAGAACAATATAAGTTATGTCAGTTTTATGGCAGATACCTAGATCACATCCTTATTTTGTGGGGAGGGGGCCAGGATCAGTTGCAGGATTTTTTCAACTATTTGAATATCAGTACCAGTTTCTTACAATTTACTATGGAAACTAATAGTGAGTATATTAACTATTTGGATATTCGGATTAATAAAAATAGGCAGATGAAGAAATTTACTTCCACTATTTACAGGAAACCCACTTACTCGAACACATTATTACACTTTGAAAGCTGTCACCCCATATACCAGAAAAAGTCTCTTGTTAAGGGACAGGTGGTTAGACTTACTAGGATAATAAGTGAGATTGATATGTTTTATCATGAAAGAGATGTGTTATGTAATATGCTGAGTCAAAGAGGGCATCCACACAAATTTTTAGAACCAATCCTACAAGAAGTCACTGAGAAAAGGGAAAGAGGATATTTTTTTTTCCACTTCTGGGTTTAGGTGTGGGCATGGACCCACAACCTGAACCAGAAAACATTAACACTATTACAAGTAGTACCACAAGGGATAATCAGTGTTCCTTTGGTTGGGCATGGATTTTGACCTACATTCACCAGTTCTCTGAGTTAAGAGATATATTGTATAAAAATTGTTTTTTATTGAAGAATGATGAACAAGCGGTGAGTAAAATAGGAGAAAAACCCAAAGTGGTATATAAAAAGGTATTAGTATAAAAAATATGTTAGAAAGTAAGAAGAGTGAAAAAAGTATCAACAGGGTGGTTATACCAAGAAATGTGGCCATTGCTCTCAATGTAGGTGTATATTAGAGGGAGATTATGTTGAAATATCTTCCTATGGGTAGTGCGATCTTGGCACAAGAGCAATTGTGGTACCAAAAAATGTTTATTTAGCCCTGTGCCAGGTTTGTGAAAGATATTATGTGGGGAAAACTAAATAAATTGTTGATTCCAGCTCATGGTGGTCCTGTGTATTTGTGTATTTCGAGATCGGAGAGATGTTTGAAAGCTGAAGAGTGTGTGTGTGAGAGATCAGAGAGAGAGAAAGAGCGAGTGAATGCATGTATGAAAGCTGAAGAGACTGTGTTTGTGTTTGTGTGTGTGTGTGTGTGTGTGTGTGTGTGTGTGTGTGTGTGTGTGTGTGTGTGTGTGTGGTGTGTGAGAGAGTGGTGAGAGAATGTGCAATCTGATGCAAACTGATTGAGTGAGTATGGAGCGAGTGTTGACATTTTAGTGACTTGACTTGTTTGGTTTGACTTGTTCTTAGGTTGGGGAGAGAGGGAATTTATTTTTATCTTCCTTTTAAAAACTCTAAAAACATAAGGTATGTAAGGTATGTTTCGAGGGGGAAAACAGAAAATGCAACATATGGAAAACTGAATTGTTCATACTGTACTGTATTTCTTTGATTTTTTTTTTTCTGGTTGCTTGAGTTCCAGTTAACTGAGAGTTTATTGTGTGTGTGTGTGTGTGTGTGTGTGTGTGTGTGTGTGTGTGTGTGTGTGTGTGTGTGTGTGTATGTGTGTGTGTGAGTGTGTGTATAAATATATATATATATATATATATATATATAAATATATATATACATATATATATATATATATATATATACACATATTTATTTATATATATATGTATATATATATATATATATATATATATATATATATATGTGTGTGTGTGTGTGTGTGTGTGTATATGTATGGGGTCTACTTCATAACATCACATTGCCATAACAATGAACAAAAAAACATCGAGCCCACAATCATGAAAATGCACATTATTTTAACTTTAAAACACGGACTTTGAAAATTTTGAATCCCAAAACATCAAAAACATTAACACAACTGACACATGTAATAGCTATCCTCTTTCACATTTGCAGGAGGGCTACACCCTCATGCACCCTCACACCCCCTACAAATTAAATATATCAACTCTGAGATCACACTACTTTAAAGATTTAAAGAACAACAGTCTAGCAATGGATAAACAACAACCAAAACAACAACAACCTTACTAATTTTAAAATGGGGATACCTTACCTGTAAATCTCCATATGTAATTAACAAATACAGCTACAATTAAACAATTTATTTTTCTTTTAAAGCTCACACATACCCAAACTACTCCAAAGACAACAGAATCAAGTGACGTGAACTCTGCCATATTTTTTAACATAGGTTCTAAAAACCCTTAAAGTAACACTGCACCACTAAATCACTCACCCCTATGAAAAGATAAGTACATTTCGACATTCTACACTACGATCTTCTGCACTTTCGATTTTCATGATTGTGGTCTCGATGTTGTAATGTTCGTTGTTATGGTAATGAGACGTTATGTAATAGACCTATATATATATATATATATATATATATATATATATATATATATATATATATATATTTAATATCATAATGTGAAATAGCACTTACGCGAAACTGGAATGGTTGAATGGTATAGCCATAGTTTCCATAATGCCAAACTGAAAGTGTTTGAATTTACTTTAGTGTATGTGAGTGTTCATTTGCTGATATGAGGTCAATGTTATGAATAGAGATTGCAGAACAGTGCAGATCAGGAAATTTACCCTTTTCCTCACTGTAGTGTGATCTTGAAGTTGGTATATATAATGTGCAGTGGGGTGTGGGGGTGCAGCCCCCCACATTGGGGGATGTGGGGGCTAGTCCTCCTGCAAAACATAAATGCAAACATGGACGTTCGATTCCAGAAGTTGGGGAGTTCGAATGTCGAACATCGCGGTCAACATGTTTGGCATGTTGACAGTTCGACATTACCATTTTCAAGGTACTGGTTCGAATATTTGAGCAAAAATGTGCATTTCAACATTATGATACTAAACATATAAACATATTGTGACAGCCATCATTGATACCAGTATGTGATGGGCACCACTATATGTTGTCCCCATGCTGGGCCATTAATCAAAGAGCCTGAATCCTCACCACTGACAGTGGAGGGGGACATGCACTTGAAATACAAATGGATACACTCAGTATATCCTGATGTAGACCTCTCTGCATCAAGTACAGTTTCCCTTAAGAGCACACAGGGAACACACTCAGCCTGGGGTTTGGATGTCTCTGTATCTGTCGACCTACAGATCCCCAGTAAGACTCCCCATTAGTACAGCTGTAAGGTTAGGTCCTCAGCTAAGTGTCCAAGCCAAGTCCTCCGGCACCCTCTCTGTAAACCCAGTGCTTTGTGTCCCTGCCCCAAGTAACTGACACGCACATACACACACACAGATTCCCTGCCCACGTAACTGACACACACATACACACACAGAGATTCAATTTTTACACACCCACACACACACACACACACACACACACACACACACACACACACCTGGGAAAGGCTGGCACAGGTTTACCTGCTGTGCCCCCTTCTGCCCAGAGTATAAGGTAGTTATCACTGCCACCTGACACTTCACAGTCAGCTACTCTAAGGCCCCTAACAAAGAGTGTCTAATTATACTGTGCAATATTAATACTAATACAAATAGTAGTAGTTCACCAAAATGGCTAAGCCTTCTGGAGTGGCCCACACAGTGTCACCAAATAAATATAAATACTCAAAAATGTTACATACTCTGTACAAAAACCAGCCACAGTAAAAGTTTTAAATATATTTAATAATAAATAATAAAAGAACATGATGATACTGAGTATATATTCACAGTAAACCACAGAGTTCAAATCACAGGGAATATTGAAAAGAACATTGATGGACCGGCTCATACAAATAAAGAAAAACAATATATAAACTAATCTTCACTATATTCCTGACTGAATCTAAGAGAATTTACTGTTCCCTCATAACTTACTTGGGCAAGGTAAGAATGAAATACTTGAGCAGTCTTTCTTGTCAGACTTTCCAAACAGAATACTTTCTATTCTGAGATCACTCCCTGTAAAATAATATATCCAAGATGACTTGCAGAATGACCTCATCTGGTCACCTAACTCTACGTTCCCACAGTATTCCCTTTGAAGTTTGAAACAGGACTTTAGCAGACTGCTACAATACACATTTAGAGCTTTTGTGAAAGTGCATAGGAGCTAGAAACATTTACAACACTTCCCCCTTCTTTACAAAAGCTAAAAGATAATGGCTGCTTCCAGACCTTCCATTGCCAGGTCTACTCAGCAGTGTGTGTGATGTTCAGTGATTTAACTGCTCATTTCCCTTATTTTTCTTAAAATAAGCCATTTGGTTAACCATTGCTGTGCCTGTGTCCTCTATTAAAACATATACATTTAATTAAGATACAATAATACATGTACATTTCTCTTCATTTCAGCAAGGTGTATTATTGATACATTTTAACACAATTAACAGAAGCAGAGCTCACAAATACATTTTCAGCACAAGCATCTGTACAAATCAGCTTGATATACAAATGACATATAATTATAGACAAAATTCCAGCTAGCTGTGTTGGCACAAGTCATACATCCACTGCCCTACTTCTCCCTGGCATGACTGGCAATACCTCCTATTGTCACACACACACACACACACACACATATATATATGTATATATGTGTGTGTGTATACAGTATATATGGATCTGCTTTGAAATGTTGAAAGCCTAGATAACCAAACAGCATTTTCTCGAGACAAAAGTCGTGAAACATTACATACCTGAACCGCAAATTCTTTCCAGGGCAAGTAGACACTTGCCCAAACTTCAACGAAATACACACCAGAGTAAATAAAACCCACCTAGGTGGGGGGCTATGCTCCCACACACCCCTAACTATATATACCAACTCCAGGATCACACTACAGTGGAGAAAAGGGCATGTCAGACAAGTATTCACTTGCCCTGGAAAAAATTCATCATTCAGGTATGTGATGTTTCCCGTAATGTCCACAGCAAAAACGTTGACTGCAAAAAGTCAACATTAGAAACACTGATACTAAACTATACATATAAAACAAAAAAATGGACCTCTACAACATAAAATGTGCCCTATCCCCCAAGTATTTCTTTATGTTCCCCTTCACTGTGTACTTCTGATTAGAGTGCTCCCCCATTTCCTACTTTGCTGTACTTCCCTTTTTTCCCCTTTCAGAATACTAACAAGTTCTCTGCTGATTGGGCACTACTACACAGGTGCTCACAGTGCTCTTTACCCAATTACTAAGAGGTACTTTCTGATACCCTGTTGCACCATGCATTGTCTTGTATTCACTACTTTTGCTGTGCTTTGACATTCTTGTGAGTTTTGCGGAAGACAGCATGTACCTTTTGTTGTTCATGTACATCTGTTTCACACTGTTTGTCTGTGGATAGTTTAATGTTTTCTGCACTTCTTTGCTTTCCACAGTGAAGCTTAGTTACGTGCTGAGGTGTTCAGTGTACCCCAGTTGGTTATTCAAGTATTCTTTATGCTACACTGTATTGCTGCTGCCTATGCATCCCTTGCTTTGACAGGCAGAATGTCTCTTTGATTCCTGTGTGTTGTTTTTATTTTTATTTTTTAAGATGCACATTAATGTGGAAGAATTATTATCTCCACTAACAGGCTTCATACCCCTTCTAACAAACACACAATACTGAGAATGATAGTAATTCTAGCTAAATAAAGTTACAGTCATTCCCCTGCATAAAGGAGGACATCCAACCCAGGCAATTACATAACCATAAGTCTGACCAGCCTCATATGCAAAGCCATGGAAAGACTTATCAAGGAATTAAGCAGTCAGGACATAGGGAACCTCCAAACACTGGACCTTTCTCAGTCTGCATTCATCAAGGGCAGGTCATGCTTACTCATTCTGGTGGATTTTTTTGAAAAGGTCACCAAAGCAATTGATGAAGGCAAAATGATCCATTACTGATGGATTTACAGCACATTAGCAAGTCAATTGGTATAAGATATATTCAGTCTAGGGATGTAAACCTCTTCTGAAACATCAACAGAACAGTTTGAAGGGACAGATGTATTTTGCAGAGGTATTGCTGCTGTGGAATATACTTCCTATCCTCATAAAACAAAATTCACCCCTGTCCAGTTTTATGAGTAACGTAGATCTATTGATCGGAAAATAGAAGTTATGTTCTTACCATAACGTTCCATGTTAGTTGTCTTCTTCTCGCCTTCTTCTTGCTGGATGGTTCGGAGCCGACCTCGGCTCCGACTCGGCCACTCTAAAAGCTCGAGAGTTGGTTCCACTGGCTCGAGGCTCCCCTTATATCCCACAATGCTAGGCGAGAGTTACCTCAGATCTCGTTTGTAAGCTAACCCCAGCTTATAACAGTAACAATATAACTGTAAAAACAGAATCCACCTCTAACAACAGGAAGAAAAAGGGTGACCTACATCCTGAACCAAGAAATATGCATAATAGCATATGACTAAGAAAGAGGTGGTAGAAAGAGAGGTCACGATCACAACTCCTCTAGGTCTGTCCAGGCCAGGGGGAAGGAGGGTGGGACGCAAGAAGAAGGCGAAGAAGACAACTAACATGGAACGTTATGGTAAGAACATAACTTCTATATGTTAAGTTGTCTATCTCGCCTTCATTCTTGCTGGATGGGACCGCGTCCTAGCACCTTGTCCCGGGTGGCCTAACGGAACAGACTCCTGAGAACAGTGGAACCAAAATTAGCTCTATGCCTAGAAGCTAAATCCAACTTATAATGAGAAATAAAAGTGTGAGGAGTAGCCCAAGTAGCAGCTGCACAAATGGTGTCAATAGGCAGTCTGTCTTGGAAGGCTAAAGAAGTAGCCAAAGCTCTGGTGGAATGGGCTTTAGGTTTATTAGGCAATTTTTGTTGTCTAATTTCATATACCAGGGAAATCAAAGATGTTAGCCATCTGGATAATGATACCTTTGAAACTGAAAGTCCCTTTCTGCTTTCCGCATAGGAGACAAACAGCTGATCAGATTTTCTGAATTGTTTCGTCCTATCCAAGTAGTACCTTAACTGACGATGAACATCCAGGCAGTGTAATTTTTGTTCAGACCTATTTGAATACTCTGGGAAAAAGACAGGAAGGTCAATGGTTTGATTTATATTTGATGTTGAAACCACCTTAGGCAAAAAGGACGGGTTAGTTCGTAAGGAAACTCTGTCCTTATGGAACACAAGATAAGGAGAACGACAACTGAGTGCTTGAAGTTCTGAAATTCTTCTAGCTGATGTGATAGCCACCAGAAAGAGAGTTTTCCATGATAATAATTTCAAGGAACATGAAGCTGCAGGTTCGAAGGGGAAAGAATCAAAGAAGCAAGAACTAAATTTAGGTCCCAAGGAGAAGGAGGATTTCTTATAGGAGGTCTGAGAAGAAAAACTCCTTTCAAAAAGCTTTGCAAAGTTTGTGGGACATTAGGGCAGATTCAGAAATGCCCACATGGAAATTAGAAATAGCTGCCAATTGAACCTTAAGAGTAGATGGAGATGAACCTGCATGGAAGAGTTCAGCTAGAAAATCAAGGACTAGTTGGATGGAAGCGGTGAAAGGATCTATGTTCTTTCCTTGTGCCCAATATGAGAAGCGTTTCCACTTACTCAAATAAATCTTTCGAGTGGAAGATTTATGGGAAGCTATCAATATATCTCTAACAGAGTGAGATAATTGAGGAAGCCTGGCTACGGTTGGAACTGGAGGAACCAAGCAGTGAGGTTCAGAGAGGGAGGGAGCGATGAAACTGACCCGACTGGTGGATCAAAAGATCTGGAACTAGGTCCAGATTCCACGGTCGCTCAAAAGAAATCGATGTAGAAAGGGGAACCACACTTGTCGAGGCCAGTAAGGAGCAATGAGGATCAATGAGGCCTTCTGAGCGATAGCTTTCTGTATTACTTGAGAGATCAGTGGGAAAGGAGGAAATGCATACAGAAGTCCCGGGGCCAAACTTGGACTAGAGCGTCCCTGCTGGGATGGCCTGGTAAAGGGAATAGAGTGAAATATTCTCTGGACTTGCTGTTTTGGGGAGTAGCAAAAGATCGCAGCAAGGCTGACCCCACTTGAGAAAGATTTCTCTCACTACAGAGTCTTTCAGAGACCACTCGTGAGGCATGAGTATAGCTCTGCTCAACTTGTCCGCAATGTGATTGGACTTCCGGGATGTGCGTTGCTATCAGAAAACGCTGAGAAGAAATCGCCCATTGCCACAGTCTGAGTGCTTCTCGACACACGGGGTAAGATCTGGTTCCGCCTTGTTTGTTGATGTACCACACTACAGACATATTGTCTGTCTGGATTGCAATCGTTCCCAAGGGAAGAGAGTCTTGAAGGGCTTGCAACGCTAAAAGCACTGCTCTCATCTCCAGAACATTTATGTGCAAGTGGCATTCGTTTGGTTGCCATGTGCGCTGGATTTTTCTGCCCTGATAATGGGCCGCCCACCCGAGTAGCGAGGCATCCGTGGTCAGAGTAGCAACCGGAGGAGGTGGAACAAATGGTCTTCCCGACAGGAGCTGGGGAAGACATCCACCATATGAGATGCTTTCTGCACGCTTGCGTGATCATAATGGTGTGAGACATTGGAAGTTCCTGGTATGACCATTGGGTAAAAGCATCCACTGAAGGATCCGCATGTGGTATCTGGCCAATGGAAGGAGAGGTATGGCCGCTGCCATGATTCCCAACACCTTTAGAACTAACCTGGCTTTGACTCTGTTGTTGTTGAGAAGAAGTGACACCAATTTGTGAATGTCTGATATCCTTTGGTTCGTTAGCCTTGCAGACATGTTTATAGTATCTAAATTTGCTTTTATGTAGGTAATAGTACGACAAGGCGACAAAACAGACTTTTCGCAATTTATTGAAATACCCAGTTTTTGACAAACGCGAAAAGTATAATCTCTGGCCATCAGAAGGAGATGCTTGGTGGGAGCTGTGAGAAGCCAGTCGTCCAAATATGGAAACACTTGGAATCCTTGTCGTCTCAGGTGAGAAGCTACCACTGCCATGCATTTGGTAAACACCCGGGGGGCAGTGGTGAGACCAAAGGGCAGGGCCCTGAACTGAAAATGACTGGTTCCCACCCTGAAGCGGAGGAATCTTCTGGAGCGTCTGTTCATTTTTATGTGATAGTACGCATCCCGAAGGTCTATAGAGCACATCCAGTTTCCTTTGCCCAAAAGGGGAAGAATGGATTGCAGCGTGACCATCCGAAATCTTGTTTTCTTGACTGATTTGTTCAAGACACTGAGATCCAAGATCGGTCTCCAGTCCCCTGTTTTCTTTGGAACTAAAAAGAACCTTGAGTAGATTCCGGATCCTTGTTGGTCTGCTGGCACTGACTGAATTGCTCTTTTTGCAAGCAGTTTTGAAATTTACAAAGCTGCTATATCCCTTTGAGCGGGTGGAACATCTGGAAGGGATTTTTTTGATTGATTTGGAAAACGAAGAAAGGGGATAGAATAGCCTTGAAATGATGGACTGTACCCATTTGTCTTGAGTCAGGGATACCCAGGCTTCTGGGTACAGTGACAATCTCCCCCCGACTGCCTCCGAAGATGGGCAGTCGGGCAACACCTCAGGGATGCTGAAAGGGCTTGTCAGGAAAGGCTTCCCGATTGCCCTGGTTCTGCGGACCCCCCCTGCCCCTAGGGCGACGTCTACCATTGTTATTCCCACCTCTGCCTCTGGTAGGAAAACGACTCTGTGCATCAGGCGAAGTCCCTTGAGATTGTTTACGGAACCACATCTTCCCACCCTTCTGGCCTTTGGGGTAAGGCCTAGAAGGAGTCGAAAACGGACTCCGACGGCAGAAAGGGTCTTGCCATCAGTCTCGCACCTAGTCAGGGTTTCTTTCACTTGAGGACCAAAGAGAGATGATCCATCAAAAGGGGAGTTCGTGAAAGACGTCTTGAAAGGGTCCGCAAAATTGCATAGCCGCATCCAGGCGTGCCTACGTAAAGCTACACCTGTCCCTGCGGCTCTGCTCGCTCCATCGGCCGCATAAGAGGAGGCGCATGGAGGAGTTAGATATGGAATTAAGGGTAGCCAGCTGCGTGTTCATTTTATCTTGGAAACCGCAGCTGTAGGATCCTTTAACATTTCACTCGCTTCCTTGATCAAGTCCCTTTGAAGACGAGTGAAATGGCACAGGTAGTTCAGCGAACGCATGGTAAATGTCGCTGAGGAGAACATCCGCTTCCCGTACCTATCCATGGACCTAGATTCTTTGTTAGGTGGATGGACAGGCACTGAAGGATCAGCCAGTTCCTTCTTTGTGGCAGCAGCTACCACCATAGCATCCACAGAAACTCCTTTTGATAAAAATTGCTTGTCTGATGGAGCTGTGATGAATTTAGAGGGTCTCCTGGGAGTGGGGTCCACTGAATCAGGAGCCGTCCATGCCTTCTTAGCAACCACCTGCATGAGGGGGTCGAAGGGGGAGACACCCAGGAGGTGGAAGGACGAGAGCCAAACGCCTCAAGATACACAGATTCGTCCTCCGAAGGGTTGAGGGCTGGCCAATTTCCCCTCTGTTTCAGGATCTCCAGAATGTCTGCAAATGAGACATCTTCAGAAGAGGAACGGGGGGAACCCTCAGAATCATCCAGATCTGTGTCTGACGTGATAGACTCAGGTGAGTCAATGTGCTTCCTCTTGCACTTCCTCTTCCGAGGGGGCTCTTCTGCCAAATCAGGAGAGGCCTCGGAAGAGGATGAAATCCCCACAGGGGGCTCCTGAGGAGCTGGCTCTCTGCAGTCCGGGATGAGGGAGTGAGTCGACTTACCCTGAGGCAGCATCGAGGGAGGAGCTGACGGAGCCGACTGTGGAGTAGAGCCAGGCTCTAACACACTCCGCATGACCTCGAATGCACCCCTGTCAGGCAGAGCCAGAGGTCCCCGCTCCGAGGAGCTAAGAACCCCCCTCGGCACCGACAGTGATGGCTCCGAGGCCGATGTCGGAGCCGAACTCACCAGCGCCGAAGCACCGAGAGGGAGAGGGGGGTCGGACAAGGGTCCGATGCCACTCACCCCTCGGAGCCGACGAGGGAAGTCCGGCGCCGAGATTCCTCCAAAGAAGAAAACGGAGCCGGCGACGGAGCCGAAGACAATTGTCTCGGCTCGGTAACCACAGTCTCGGTTCCGACACAACCCGGCTCCGAACTCAAAAGAGTCGAAGGAGGAAAGAGTTGATGGACCGGGGCAGGCACCGACTGATGAGTCGGGCTCTGAAGCATCTGGGCTAGTGCCTCGGACTTAAGTAGTCGACTCACCACTCTCTGAAGGTCATGATCGGACAGCCTCGATGACCTAGAGGAATGAGACCTTTGGCTCCGTTCAGACAGCAGGGGAGATCCTGGAGCCGAATGAACGGAGCCAAGAGAAGGTGACCTAGACCTCTTTCTAGTTGTCGGCTCCGAAGGTCTTGTCGGAGCCGACACGGGTACCTCGATAACCTCGGCTCCGGCCGGAGCCGAGGAAGCCACAGAAACTGTGGACTGAGACTTATCGGCTCCAGCCGGAGCCGATAAAGGCAAAGGTTGAACAACCTGAGGTCTCGGCTCAGAAGCCGGAGCCGAAGACCTCGATGCCTTAGAGGGCTTCCCTGTTGAAACTGACAGGGAATCCTCTGGCTTCAACAAGCCTCTCAGAATCAACTTGTTTTTCTTTCCTGCAGGACCCTGGGGCTGAAGCCATGGCACATAGCACAGGAGTCCTGCAGGTGCAAAGGCCCCAGACAATAGACACAAGAAGTGTGGCGTCTGTCAGAGACATTTTCTGACAGCACGCATCACACTTCTTGAATCGAGACCTTTGCTTCTTTTGACATTCCCTAACTGACAGGAGTACACAAACACACACCCAAACACACAAGTTATACCCTGTCAGCAAAAATAATAATTTTAGTAGAAATACTAAAAATTAAGTACAAAAAATTAAAGTAAAACTACACAAACACTCCCTAGGGAAGGGAAGGCCAAAGGTCCAAAGGGAGAACCAACAGTTCTTTTAATAAAGAAACGGGAAAAATTAGGGTCGGGGATAAAGTTCTATGATCTACACTAATCTAGGAAGAATTTAACTTAAAAAGGGGAAAAAAGAGTAATTTTTAGAAGAAAAAGCTAACACTCACCAGGAACCGGTAGAAGCAACCAACCTCGAAGCTGTAGCGGCAAACGAGATCTGAGGTAACTCTCGCCTAGCATTGTGGGATATAAGGGGAGCCTCGAGCCGGTGGAACCAACTCTCGAGCTTTTAGAGTGGCCGAGTCGGAGCCGAGGTCGGCTCCGAACCATCCAGCAAGAATGAAGGCGAGATAGACAACTTAACATCAGAGAATTTAGCCCAGGACCACCCCCTGTACTACTACTGGATAGGGAAAACTTCTAAATATTTTATTTCATGCATAGGTCTCCTCAAATTATCTATGGCATGATACCAGTTATCCTTATTAAGGGTAATATATAGTTATCATCCATAGGATGGCTAAGGACAATCTATAACCAAATGGGATAGGTTATTTAAGCAGAATAAAAGGAAAATCTACTAGGCTTAAAATGGCCTGCAAGGGCAGCTAGCCTAATACTTACCTATGAACCTATAATTAACATTAACAGAAGACTGCAGGTAATCTATAACTCAATCAGCGACCACATCTCAGTTTTTTAATATGGACATTCTAAACACCTAAAAGGGTGACCAATTATATACATCAAGAAGTATCATAAATTCTTCAGAAAAAGCCTTTTTAGAAGAACTCAGTATAATAGACTGGTCTCCACTGTATGGTGTAACCTGCTCAGACAAATTATTGACTATATTCTTTAAAACCCTGCTTTCTGTCTGAGACAAACTATATCTCCTGTAACTGAGAAGACGTAAATCCCACAATGTACAGTGGTTAACACCTTAGAACAGCTAATGAAATAAAGAGACCATGTGTAGCAAAATGCAAAAAAAAAAAAAGTCTCTAGCAGCACTGACAAACATAGATATTACAAAAACATCAAGGAAAAAACACCAGAATAAGCATAGCTAGGGCTAAAATTGTTTACTGCGGTGCTAGGTCTCCCACACAACAATGAAACAATGAAAAAATTCTGGATAGCCATGACATATTCAAAATTAAGAGGTCAAATAAACTTCTAGATGATATAATAAAAATAATTTTACAAAACATTGGTAATCCACCACAACCTTATTATAACACATTTATAGAACCCCCTTTCCTCTTTCATCAATTTGTTGTATGCTGTTCTAGAATACCCTTTTTTTACTTCAAATTAATAACCAAAAAGCAAGTCAAAAATCATCTCAGTATAATTCCTGAACATAAAAAACTTCAAATGAGTGAATGAAGGAACAGGCAGCTTGAAAAGTTCAAAATATAAGTTGCATTTATTTAACCATTTAAAAAAAAAATAAGAAACCAGGATTAAGTACTTTCATCTTTCTCTCTCTCTCTCAGGAGACTTCATCAGAACAAGAATACAGTTTCCCCTCCCTTTACATCTTCACTGAATTAATTAGTCATTAAAATTCTAAAACACACACACACACACACACACACACACACACACACACACACACACACACACACACTACTTAAACTCTATGCTTCCCTAAAATTACAAAAGATCTTCAAACATGACTCGTGACTTATAAAGTGTTAAAATTCCTTTAAAAAAACATTGCGGGTATAGCAGATTGCAACCGTCTGAACCAGGATGGGAAAGGACATAATACTGCAAACTCTTTTAGAGACAATGTTGGTAGTGCTAACAATTTTACTTTTAATGAATGGGTACAAAACTATTTTCTTTTACAGAAGCTGAACAAGCTCACCCATTTAATGATGGGTTGGATACTCCTAACTTAAAATAACTAATCAATGAGTTTGAAAAATAATCTTTCTAAGGTTAGGGTGTTACAACTGGACAATTCATATTTAAAATAATGTTTACAAAGGGAAATTATACCCCAAGGGTTAAGAGTTTTTAAATTTCCAAATAGTCTTAACAGTTCAGACCCCATGTATTTAGAATTTTTAAAGATATTTGATCACCATGGGTTTGAGCTTATGGAGCAAATGGAACAACAAGGTGATTAATAATCTGTTTATTGATGTTGAAAAATTTAATAATCTTGTTCAGAATGGTTTAGCTTTTGAACAGCACAATACTTTGTTGTTTTGTTTTTTAATGTTTTTTCCAGAATTGATAAAAAATGTGATGGAACTGTTAAGAGAAAGTATAAGAAGCTTTCCCGGGACAGTGAACAATACAAAAATAAAAAAGCATATCCTGATGTGGTTATGAATCCCCCTTTTTAGATAATGATTATGGGAACAGTAATAGTGAGAATGTGTTTAATAAAGGAAGGGGCTATGGGGAGAAAGAGGATTGGAACTTTGGAGGGTTGGATGTGGTGAACAATCTACCGATATAGGTAATCAAATGAATGACAGTCACGATTTCCACGTTTATGGAGGTCTAAGAGGTTAAGAAACTGGCATGGACAAACCAGAGACACAAGGGCCTATAAGGAGTATACAAAAAAGTTATGCAAAAGCCCACTGAATCAACGACAAAGGAATTTGCACCCCAGAGGCAGTTATACCACCAACCCCAGAAGGGGTTGAGTGTAGTTATGAAGGAATTATTTTAACAAGGAATTGTTTTAGCTTATTTAATTATAGTCATTTAACGATTACCGTGGACGTTTTTACTATTTTGGAAAAAAATATTTTAAATGTATAGCAGCCAGACAAGCTGATATAGCAGATACAATTTTGGAATTGAAATTATATGTAAGAAAACTAAATTTGGCACTTTTTTTATTGAGGACAATAGGATGACATAGCATAGAGGTAATGAAAACAAATTTATAAGGAAGAGAATTTTTAAACAACCTTCATTTGTAGCCTTCAAGATGGCAGTTATGGAAGATATTTACAAGTTATTTGAAAGTAAAAATAAAAAAGGAAGATTTGATTTAGGTAAGGAAGAATCTAAATTATTGAATACCCTCACAAAGGACAAATCAGTTAGAATTATGAAACCAGACAAGGGTAGCGGAGTAGTGATTTGTGATACTATTGATTATGTCAGTAGTATGACAAATATTTTACATAATTCTGAGTGTTATACTATTGTCTCTCAAAATGGGGTCAACTTAGCATACGGATGAATCAATATATACCCAGAAGAGATTTTTGATAGAAAATAAAAGTACTAAGGAAGTCTATGATTTTTAAGAGTGGAAAAACCTTATGTTCCCACCATATTTGGAATACCTACGGTGCATAAGAACTTGATAAAAACCCCTTACAGACCAATTGTTTTCCAAGACCCACCCTTCAGGCATATTTAGTGATATAATATTAATGCCCATTTATGGGCAGGAACCCCATTTATTGAGAGATTCTTGGGATTTTTTTGAGAAGGCTGACAACAGAGGTATGGGACCTTGAGATAGGTTTTCTCACTATTTACATTGTGAATTTGTTTAACTCAATACCAATAGAAGAGGGACTTTTATTCTTCCTGGACACAATCAATTGCAAAATTTTAACTGGAGATTGTATTAGAATCTTGTTTGATTTTATAGATTTGATATTAATAATAATTCTATTTATTTGGGGGGGGGTTACACAGCTGAAAGGAGTAGCAATGGGGTCTGCATGTGCCCCTATTTATGCATATGCTGTTTTGTTGTCCTTATTTTTCTACCTGAATATTCTAAGTTTATCAACTATTATTTCAGGTTCTTAGATGATATATTTATTTTATGGACTGGCACAGAATAAAATGTTAATGAATTTATAGAGTATATGCATAAATCCATACTATTTTTAAAATTTACTTTCACTTTTAATAAGAAAACTATCAGTTACTTAAATGTTCACTTCCAGTTTTAATGATTTGGAGGGAGAAATAAATTTACTTAAAAAATGTTAATTGAGGGGGATATCCTGAACCTGTCTTACAGGAAATTATTGTTGAGCTAACAGGCTCATGGGGTACAAAATATAAACCCTATTAGGAGAAGGAGGGAAGTTAGTTAAGAATGAACCCACACACCCCTTGGGATGCAATAGCATACATTTTGATAAAGCTTGTGTTGTAGCTTACAAAAACTTGTCAGGTAATGTTAAAAGCATTATAAAAAATAATCAGAAATTCGTGAAGGGTAGTAATGAACTAGGTCACGTGGTAGTTAATGAACCATTGTTTATTCATAAAACTTTATTTAAATTTTAAGAAATTACTTGAAGGAAAATAGTACATGAAGGATGGAAAGCCCATAGTATGTACAAAAAGTGTGGAGCTTGTAAGCAATGATCCTATATTTTTGAAGAGGAAAGCATCATTTTAAATAATGACTTAAAGTAAAAGTCAGTTTTAAGAATAGAAATTGTGGCACAATGGATATTATTTACATAACTAAATGGTCTGGTTGTGACGGGCTCTGTATAGGCAAAACAGAGAGGGCGTTAAGAAAAAGGATATATGAGCATAACTATGACATTAGCAAAAAGAATGCTAACAGCACCCTGGCTAGACATGCAGAAACGTATACTAATGGATTTTTATTTTGAATTATTGAAATTATTGAAAGGAACCTTTGGGGGGAATTGGGAAAATTTCATTGAGTATGAAGAAGTAATCTGGCAACTTAGGTTAAATGCGCCCCCCACCCCCCACCCCACCCCTCCGGGTCTGAATGACAGCACTGCTTTGCAATCAGCACTGAAGCTTAGAGCCATGATAATATGAATTTGGTTTTAAATTTAACAAATGTATTTTTATACGTGTATATGTCTTTTAACAATGCTTTTGGATTTTTAAGTTCATGCACAGCCCTGGATTTTTTATAAAGTAGTTTTAAGAAAGCTGAATTGGAATTTTGTTTTTATTTTTATTTATATCCATTTACATTTTTACATTTTTTGTTTAAAACCTTACAGTGTTTTTTAAAGGAATGTTAACACTTTATAAGTGACATGAGTCATATCGAAAGCTCTTTTGTAATTTTAGGGAAGCATATAGTTTAAGTAGTGTGTGTGTGTGTGTGAGTGTGTGTGTGTGTGTGTGTGTGTGTGTGTGTGTGTGTGTGTGTGTGTGTGTGTGTGTGTGTGTGTGTGATCCTTTATAATTGTAATGACTAATTTTGTTTTTAAGTTCCCACTAATTAATTCAGTGAAGATACAAAGGGAGGGAAAACTGTATACTTGTTATTCTGATGAAGTCTCACATGAGAGATGCAAGCACTTAACCCTGGTTACTTATTTTTTTATTTTTAAATGGTTAAAGAAATACACTTTATAGTTTGAAATTTTCATGCTGCCTGTTCCTTCATTCACTCATTTGAAGTTTTTAGGTTGCCAGTTTTGAGTGGAATATCCTATTGTAAAGGTTCATAATCCCCGACCATCACAAAGTAACTTTCTATCAATTGCATTCTCTCTGCTTCTCCAGTTTGACAAACACTCATTATCAGTCCCCCCCCCCACACACACACACACACATTTTAACCTTTCCCTTTCTACCAAAACTGTACCAGATGTATTAAACAGGTCACTCAAATATCCCTGTCCAAAACACCTACTGGAAAAGCAGCAAGAGATTATTGACCAATAAGCAGTGACAAACCCATTGAAAGCAATCACGTAAAAACAAATTCTGCAGTTCCTTGCACAGTACAGTGACAAACACTATGGTTTCAGGCCTAAATGTAGCACTACCACAGCCATCATTTCCTTTTCTATTAATATCTTGAACACTGAAAAAAGCAAGCTAACATGGGCTATGTTCATAGATCCTAAAAGATCTTTTTAATATTCTAGTCATAGTATTCCACTACAAAATTGTAAGCGGTACAGCTTCCACATAAAGTATGCACCTGATTTAAGAACTACCTGCTGAACATAATACTTAGTATGTATTCCAATAATTCACATTTCAACCCCATATCTACTGATGCAGGCATCCCACAAGGCTCAGTTCTTGGCCCTCTTTGGTTGAACCTGCTTGTTAACAGCTTATACTCTTTCTTCCTCTAATTGGTTTAGTCTTTTTTTAGGCCTTACATACTAAGCTATGGACAGCATTCTGTTAACATTCTACATGCTTTATGTGCCAAACACAATGGCAGCCTTTGTTAAACTTTAATTTGTCTCAAGTCTGTTTCATAGCTATTCTTAGACTTTTTTCTCAATACCAAATGGGTATACCTACTGTGATTTTTGTGAAACTGTATATTTTTTTTTATGATGATATTTTTTACCAACTCTCTGAAGCATATAAAATCATTAAGGAACCTGACAAAACCCCCTCACTAAACAATCTACTGACTCCCTATTTCAACCTAAGTAGTCTTCGCTCCTCTAACAGATTACTGGTCCAAACCATCAAATCCAACAACATGGGAGGGGATGCTCTCTATGCCAATTCTATAGGCAAGGTTTGGAACTCCCTACCTAACAGCCTAAGACTCTCCAATTCACTTTCTCAGTTTAAGAAAAATCTTACCCAATTCCTTAAGGCACAGTGGATATGCCCCTGCGTAAATCCAGGCTAGGTTCCTGTCAATTATAACACATCCTACACTACTTGAACAAATTGGATATCTTCTCAATTTCTTACTCTAACCGACTATTAATCTTACCTTGCTGTAATAAAGCAAGCAGTTTCTTTATCATCCCTCAGAACTCTAGAAAGGTAATGAACTGGAAACTCTACATAGTACTTTAAACTCCCTTGAATTGCCCTAGTTTTTCACTAGTTTTTTCTTTTCAGAATTGTATTTTAACTGTAATACTGCTATCATCAGTTTTTCACATGAATGTATACAATATGTTAACTAGCATATTTTTTTCATCTATGTAATGTGTAAACTTATTTGTATTTTATCAATGTGGAGCTTTTCTCCCCGGGCCTCCGCTGAAAATGGACATGTATCCAGTCGGACCATCCCGGTCAACAAATGTAAAATAAATAAATAAAATAAAAATTTAGTTATATACATTTTATATTAATGCATTTAATAATTGTTTGCTTAAGTTCTTTATATTAAACATGATTTTCTTAGATTTGAATTATATTTGCTCATTTTATATTGCCATTTAAACTTTTTATTATGCTGTATACATTGCATGCCTGTTAGACTCGGTTCATACCTGAAAAGGTCCTCAGACAGTTGCTCTGTTAAATGCAAAAATAAGGAAATTAAAAAATAAATTGATACAGCCAACAAATGATTTACTGTTCAAGTTCACTGATGTTGTACTTTGCACAGTTGAATGAATACACAGTTCAAATAAAGACAGGCATTATGGGACAGTCAAGGTGAACTTGTTTCTCAGGCATCAAAGAAATAAATGATCTCATGAAAGCAATATACAGCATTTTGTACTTGAAAAAAGACATTGCTTTTACTAGTGCACCTTTGGTAAAATTAATTCGGCCTTAAGATGCTGTACTTTCTACAGCTGAAGAGATGCAGTATTCAGCACCGGGACAGTCAGATTTTTCCACAGTAATGCAATTTTTGCTTTTGGAACTGCTATGGCAGCATTTTACTTAGCCAAAATTTTATTCTTGATAACAAAAAAAGAAAAGTTATGTTGCATCACTAACGTGTCATTTTATGGTTGAATTCAGGCATTCTGGAGATGTATTTGAATGTAGCATTTAACCATAGAAAGACCATCATCACAGAACCATTGAGGTATTCCATAGTATTGTAATTTTTGCTGACAGAACTGCTGCAGCAGCTTTTTACTTGAAATTTCTGTTAGTTTTTTAATCAAGTAGAACGCTACTTTATTAAAAGAAACATTCATTTAGGACTGCTGAAGCACAGTATGCACTTTATTTGGAAACAATGTGTAAATGGGTTAACAACTGAAAGGATTTTGCTTTTGTATTCTTATTTCAGGGCATGCCTCCTTCTCATTACTCTTCATAAAAGGGCATGCATATAATATTAAATCCAAACAGGATTCATTTTATTCATTTCTATACTAGCCTGCCACAGCAGCTTTCTGACTTAAGCAACATGTATTTTTGCATGCAAGCAAGCCAAAAAAAAAAAAAAAATCAGTTGTTAATCTGCAAATCTCAGTCATTTATTATCAGATTTTAATTTGCAGCCTTATAAAGGTGTTGGTTTCTCTGCCAAATAAGCTATAATTATTATAGAAAAAAAATGAATGTATCTGATGAAATGTCAAATTTGATAGCAAAGCTATTTTCAGATCCATTCCCAGCCTTAGCACTTGTGTGAGCACATACACACACATACAAATACACAAAAGTAAAAACAGAAAGATAATGTTTTTTTTTTTCTTTTGGCTTTTCCTGGTTCGGGGTCGCCACAGCAGAACTCCGGTCTGCTAATGATTGGCAGTAGATTTTTTTACGGGTGCTGAGGTGCCAGCTCGACGCACAACCTTCAACGAAGGCACGCCCATTCTATGTATGTCTTTCGAACGCCAGTCATTAAATTATATTAAAGACATGCGTCTGGAGCGTTTCTCCCCAGGCCTCTGCTGAAAATTGGCTTTGTTCCAATTTGGACTTTCCCAGTAAACAAATGAATTAATAAATCATAGAAGAACATTTGAATGGGAAGATCAGACCACTTCTGAAGAATTATTAATGAAACTGATTTCCACTCACCACTCGTTGACTAAAGGTCGTGAGCAATAGGTTACCATGTAAACCTATGTCTCAGAAGTAGTTTTTCTCAGCAGAAACTTTAGTGGCTACATGCACAATGAAACTTTTGTCATGAGCGACAAGATCTCCAATTTGCCTGACTTAATTATGTAACCAGCTTTGCAAATGATACAACCAAAATTATAGAAATGTACATTCAGATTATAAAGACTGCCACATCTTCCTAATCTGCAAGTGCCCCTACTTTATATCAATACTTTTATGGCCATCCCATTGTTTTCCTGAATTTGATGATTCTGTTGACTCTACTTCCTCTTCAGGAAGGCCTTTCTAATTGTCCCTTCCCTTTCCGTGAACTTACTTCCTTCCATCTTTCATGGGCTATCTACAGTGATTCATCAAAGTGAATAATCTCGGTTTAATACTTCTTAATGTTACCCGCTTATATACTGTAGATTTTCTTTGAAGGACTTAAAAATTTCTGTTATGTACCTCTAAATTTCTAACTTCTTCCTTCAAAATAAAAGAATATTCTGCATTTGTGGTGATATCAGGCTGAAAGGGTTGTATTTAATGAAGCAGTTTTTCAGAAATGTTCTTAGAGATTTAAACAGGGCAGTAAGTTATTCAGTTTCAAGCAAAGCTGCCAAATAACATGTATGGGGATCCTTATTGTTGATAAATAACAGCAGTTCACTTGACAAGCCTGGTCTGGCAAAATCCTCACAGACAAAATACAAAAACTAAAACCTCCACAGTGTAGGTATACCACACTGACAAGGCAGGCTTTACCCAGACATAAAGTACTGCGCAAGATGCTATGACAAGTTTAACAGAACAAAATTGTAACATTGAATACTGTAATAGATTACTAGCATAAGATTTGTAGTTATTAGGAAAATACTGCACCACACTGACCTGGAATTGACTTAGTTTGGTTTTCCTGTTTTCTTTTTAGCAGCTGGCCTAGTCCAGTTTTTCTGACTCACAACCTTGTATTACTTTGTGTCTACCCCTCTCCCCCACCTTGAACCTGCACAACTCCCTCCCACTCCTGCTTAATTACAGAGGTATCAAAAAACCTGCTGTGGAAAAGCAGCATCTTTTGACTTAGCTTTTCTGCCTTGCTTGATAGGAATCCCCAGTGGTGTGCTCACATGTAAGTACTACCTGGTATTGTTTTTGTGATTCTTATTGCTATTTTTGTGAAGTTTCACACATTGTATGTATTTTTTGTCATGCGTATTTTTAGTTGGTAACAGCTCTATTTGGTCACTTGTTTTCTGGACTTGCAGTTCAAGAGCGTTTTTGTTTTTTATCCTTTACTCTATTTGCCCTGCATATGAGTGTTTTTGTTATGCCAGTACAGAACTGTATTTATAGCATATTGTGACTTTAAACAACAGGTAAAATGCTGCTTTATTCACTAATGTGAATATTGTCACCTGCTATGTGTACTTTTAGATCAGTAAACTGTTTGGCAATTAGAGAAGAACTTATTGTAATCTCCGAGAGATACAAGTGATTCTGTGTATCTGCATAACATCACTGTTATTTCTGACTGTTAGTTGGATAATTCTAAATTGCATGTAGCATCTTAGTAGTCACTTGTTTCTGTAGCATACCACTGTTATTCCTGACTTCTAGTGGAGAATGCTAAATTGTGTGCAGCATCTTAGTAGCTACTATTTACTCTTCATAACCTTATAACAGTACATAATAGTGTAGTGTTTGTTATAACAGCTTGGTATCAACTTCAGTTACCTTTTTGTTTTTTTTTTTATTTTGTTTTCTTTCTCTGCTATCCTTACATTTTGTGTTAGTCATAGAATTGTGCTGTTTCTTACAAGGTATGCTGCTCCTCCCCTGCATCCTCTATCTTAGTTACTTGATAATCAGAGTGTTTTAAAACTTCAGACCTAATATTTACCTCCTTTTCCTTTTTACTTCCAATCCCCTCAGCAGAGGTTTCATCCTGTGTCTTGGCCAACCTCCGGTCAACCCAAGGCTGTCTCGTTGCCCTGCACTGTGAGACCCTGCATCGGTGGAACAGTAAAGTGCTTTCAGCTATACTAGTGTATGTTAGAGTTGTATTTAATCTGTCCTCAAAAGTGAAGACTCTTTCCCCTTTCACTGTACATGTGCACACTACTGATCCCCACCCCCATTTTTCTCTTCCTATTGTACTCCTAGGTCAATTACTTAAAACTACTTTCTCTTGGAAAAAGTTTGCCTATGTACCCGCAGCCCATACTTCAGTTGTTTTTCCCTGTAGAAGTGGTGGTCCTTTTCACCACACTGTACTAGATTAGTAACATAAGATTTGTAGTTATTAGGAAGATACTGCACCACACTGACTTGGAATTGACTTAGTTTGGTTTTCCTGTTTTCTTTTTAGCAGCTGGCCTAGTCCAGTTTTTCTGACTCACAACCTTGTATTACTTTGTGTCTACCCCCTGCCCCACCTTGAACCTGCACAACTCCCTCCCACTCCTGCTTAATTACAGAGGTATCTTCCTTTTACTGTTCTGTCCTGACCAGCCCTATAGATACGTTCTGCAGTCTTGAGGACTGGTGTCGCCCCGCTCTGTTCACCTCTCTACACTTGGCTCACTCCGCTCTCCTACCCTGCTCCCACTTCCCACCTGCCCCCACTACCTCTACATTTGTTCTAATTCCAGACCACCCTCCTCCAATCAAAGACCTCTCATACACACCCCCTATCAAATTTCTACCTTACAAAGGTACATACTATCTACTTGCCATGCATTCACATTCACACCCATACTTGAACTCCAAAACCACTAAGACCCAACCACTACTCCCTCATAAAATACCATTAATCCTAGGATTTCTCTACCTAACCCTCACTTACCTAACAAACATCACATCATTATATACAAACACATCACTAGAAAACACATCATTCCACATTACACTTTCTCAAAGAAATATACACTCACATATTTTCTTTCCTATCTCTTCTACATTATTTAAAGATAGCTTAATCCTACATATTTATAAGTCTCACATAACACCATCTTACACTAGAAAAACATAATTCAGATCCAACATAGACATAGTGCACACAATTAAATGCATACTATTTATCACTAAAAATCTACTTACATCTGGAGACATACACCCAAACCCTGGACCACAAAACTCTCTACTCTCTGCTAGGCACATCTGTGACCTATTGATTCTGAATGTCAACATCAGAAGTATCTCTAACAAACTTTCTGACCTACACGCATTTATAGCTCACTACTCACCTGACATACTAACCATTACTGAGACGTGGCTAAAACCTAGTACCCAAAATGAAGAAATTCGCCCACCAGGATATAATATCCTAAGACTGGATAGAGTGGGCAAAAAGGGAGGTGGAGTTGCTATGCTCTACAAAAACAAAATCACCATTAAACCTCTACAAACCCCCATACTTAAATTTCAAAATGCCGAAACCTTAGGTTCAACCCTAAGCATAAATGACTCAAAAACTATCATCATTCTCTGCTGTTATGTTCCTCCAGGTAATAACTCTCCCATCATTGAAGAAATGTCACAGTGGGCCACAGATAATCTCCCCCAAGAAACCATCTTACTAGGTGACCTGAACACTGATTGGTCAGCCTGTACCTCTAACAACCCCACTAACCATATTAATCTTTACAGTTTTACCCAACGTATCCAAGAACCCACTAGAATCAACATAAAAACCCCACAAACAGTTTATTCTAGATTGAGCACTAGTTAACTGCCCCAAACAAAACTGCCAGACAGGATGCCTTCCTGATGGTCTTTGTGACCATCTCCCCACCTTCCTACTATGGAAATGTACCAACATAGCCAAACCCATTGTTTTTAGAAAAGTCAGAGACAATCGTAAACTAAATATACAAGAACTAAACAGTATTCTAAAACATAGTAACTGGAAACCACTGTGTGTGTCTTTTGGCTTATCCCGGTTAGGGGTCACCACAGTGGAACTCCGGTCCGCTAATGTTTGGTAGTAAACCCTAAATCTAGACCAAGCTGTTGACTACTTCAATAATATTCTCATCAATATCCTTGATAGACTCGCACCAATTAGGAAAATAAGAGCCAAGTCAAACTATGCACCATGGCTAACTAGGGAAACTAGAGCCCTTCTAAAGTCAAGGGATAAGGCTTGGAGAATTTAGAAGAAATACAGTACTAGCCTAGCCAAACAAAGTTACCTGCAACTTAGAAATCAGGCCAAGAGACAAACTAAACTCGATAGACAAAATTACTTCCTCAATATTATAAACAAACAGTCAGAAGATCCCTAAAAGTTTTGGCATGCCAGTAACTCTCTCCTAAAACCAGGCAAAACTACCACTCCCACTCCTAACTCCATGAATGACAACAAGGACATTGCCTCCTAATTCAATTGCCACTTCAGAGAACCCTTCTTAACACTATCTTCCCAACTATCCAACAACAGCCCTACATATAACCCAACCAAATACCCTGACAACATCCTATCCTATACGCTCTCACCCATTCCCACCGCAACAATTAAAAAACATCTCCTAAAACTGAAACCTACCACCCTTGCTGCTAACAATCTAACAGCCAACTTCCTAAAAATACCTGCTGAATCCTTATCCTACCTTATTTCTATTCTTATCAATCGCTCCGTACAAGAAGCATATGTCCCACAGCTATCATACATTATTCCACTACATTAAGGCAGAAACTCTTACGAATATTCAAATTATCGCCATATTGCCATTCTATTCCCCTTATCTAAAATACTAGAGAAATGTATACATTCTCAGGTAACACAATTCCTAAACTCACACCATCTCTTCTCTTCCACACAGCATGGCGTCCGACAACACTGTGGCACAACCACCGCTCTGCTCTCTTTCACCAGTCTGATCAACCAACATAGAAATAATAATAACTTTGTATCTGCAATATTTCTAGACCTCTTCAAAGCATTTGACATGGTTTCACATTCCTTACTACTAGACACCCTGACATCCCTATCCTTTGCCCATTCCGCTATAGCCTGGTTTAAAAGCTATCTTTCAACTAGGCAACAATCTGACCAATGGCAAAGTGTACTATCCCCCTTACTCTCAACTACCATTGGTGTACCACAAGGCTCCATATTAGGCCCACTTCTTTTCTCCATATTTACCAATAATCTACATACCACCACACAGCATGCTTCACTTATACAATATGATGATGATTCAACTCTTATCTGTTCAGCTCCATCACTTCCCACCCTACAACAACTCACCCAGAAATCCTTTAGCTCTGTGGAAAGTTGGATCACTCACCCATAAGATAAAGCTCTAGGCGAAAAAAGGTAACCCAGTAGATACACGGGAATTGCCCACTTGTAAAATAGAGGCAAAAAGGTACTTAAACTACCACTTTTTGTCTGCATCAGACTAGGTGTCTACCCAGAAAGGACACAGCTGAAATCAGGTCTATAGATTGTTTTTCCCTACTAGAGTCTAATAATTCCTAAAAATTTGGCTGTTTAGACACTTACCCTGCAATCTTTAACCTTGGGGGGGGGGGGGGTTCTATGAACTCAGGTCTATAGATTGTTTGCAGCATTTGCTGCTCAATTTCTCCTGAGTGTGATTTTCTACAAGACCTAACTACTTCACATTACCTGTAACCACTCCACCCTCCTCCTCCAATATTGTCCCAGCAAAGTTTTTTTAAACCCCTGAAGCCATCTTGGCTTACTCACAGCAGCTGCCAATTTCCTTCAGCTCGTGGTGTATCTCATTGTAAGTGTTTGAGCTTTATTTTTTATATTGCAGCTAAGGTCTCTACAAACTCAATTGTTCTATTGCTTTGTTACTGTCAGCATGGCTACTGTTGCAGAACTGGTTTCTTATTTATAAAAGATGTAGACAAAGTGTTACAATGTATCATTTTCCAGTCTGACTTGGTGCTTAGTGTGCTTAGTGCTGCTAGCACCTACAGATGCTATAGTATCAAACTGGGTTGCTACTCCTCATCACTTTTGTTTAGAAAATACGTTTTAGTTAAAATAGATGCTAAGCAGTGTGACCGAGTGTTCTGTAATTCAGTTTGAAGGAAAGCAATAAGTTAAATACAGAACACCATATTACGGCTAACGTCCTGTTTTACTGCCAAGTCAGAGCAGAGCGATCCTTAGTTGTTTTAACTGCTGTACCATGAGAAATATTATAGCAATGTAAATATGTAAATGTCTGTGTTGCGATATTTAAGTACAGTTGTATACAATTGTTGATAGTTTACTACAGCTATATCTGTGATAGAACTCTCTTTAAATTCATGGGCTACCTAAATTATCTGGTATATATCATTAAGTAAGGTGTTTTTTTTATGTCAAGGGCTTCATATGCAAATGCATAACAGTTGCCTGAGCCTTTTTTACTAAACACTTTGTACCTGTGTAAATAGTATAACGTGCTGCTACTCTTAAACCCAATACCCTTCCTGCCCGGGTAATAATTTATTATTTCAGTCACTTTTTACAGCACTTGTCTCTCATTCCCCTTTCAGAGGCCTTAACGTAATAATTGTTTTTGTCTCCATATTTTCATTTAGTGACCACTGTCCCTGCAAACAGGTTCTCTCTCAGTCCCCCACATGCTGAATCCTTGGCCATTGGCCGCATCTGCAGTGGAGAAACCAGCCACAAGGACTCAAGGGTTTTAAAAAGAAAATAAGTTACTGTAGGTGTCTAGCTATGTTTCCCTGTTAGCCTGCTACTGTAGAAAGTACCTGGTCTAAAGCAGAAATAACTGGCTCTACCCATGGCTAGGGATGGCAGCTGCACCCCCACCCCCATCTGCTGTAAATACATTCCCCAGTTAATGTTTTCTTTTTAGTTATCAGTAAATCAAGATAAAGCTCTAGGCAAAAAAGGTAACCCAGTAGATACACTGGAATTGCCCACTTGTAAAATAGAGGCAAAAAGGTACTTAAACTGCCACTTTTCGTCTGCTTTAAACTAGGTATCTACCCAGAAAGGACACAGCTGAAATCAGGTCTATAGATTGTTATTCCCTACTAGATTCTAATAACTCCTATCAATTTGGCTGTTTAGGTACTTAACCTGCAATCTTTAACCTGGGGGTTTCTAGCCCTCTCCGTTCACTACAGTCTCTTTGCTCCCCTCCCTGCCCCCTATTTCCACCCACCCCCAGTACCTCTACATTTATTCTTAGCCTTAACCCCATCCTTGATTGCCCACAATTAGGCTACACCACTACTCACCCCCTCCCCCTACATCGAACACAATCATGCTACTACCTAATATAATAACAATCCTAACCTGTGTAGTTCTAGTTCATATTACATCCTACCAAGGCTCCACAGTCACATGCCCCAACAACTTCCACTGTACTGTCTCAACACCCTCCCTCAAACATTTACACTATAACTACACAACCCCTGCCACCAAAACCATCCTCCCAATACACACACACTCCATTACCAAACACCTAACACACTCAAAAATAAAATATCCCTAAGATATCATAAGCAATTTACTATGTATATAAAACATATCCTAAACACCCTCTATAAACTAGCCCTCACTGGAAATATCCATCCAAACCCTGGTCCTCCCAAATTGAACCCAACCACAAACCCTAGTCCAAGCAACCTCCCACAACTCAACTCCTAGCCAACAAGAAAACAACAGACCTACTTATAATGTCCCTAAACATCAATCACGCTACTACCTAATATAATAACAATCCTAACCTGTGTAGTTCTAGTTCATATTACATCCTACCAAGGCTCCACAGTCACATGCCCCAACAACTTCCACTGTACTGTCTCAACACCCTCCCTCAAACATTTACACTATAACTACACAACCCCTGCCACCAAAACCATCCTCCCAATACACACACACTCCATTACCAAACACCTAACACACTCAAAAATAAAATATCCCTAAGATATCATAAGCAATTTACTATGTATATAAAACATATCCTAAACACCCTCTATAAACTAGCCCCAAACCCTGGTCCTCCCAAATTGAACCCAACCACAAACCCTAGTCCAAGCAACCTCCCACAACTCAACTCCTAGCCAACAAGAAAACAACAGACCTACTTATAATGTCCCTAAACATCAGAAGCATATGCAATAAAATCCAAGAACTACACGCCAGCATAAGCATATATTCCCCAGATATTCTCTTCCTAACTGAAACCCGGCTCAAACCTCACATCAGAAGTGAGGAAATACTTCCACCTGATTACAACATCCTTCGCATAGACAGATTGTCCAAAAAAGGAGGTGGTGTACCATTGATATTTAAACATCACCTCAATATTCAACTCCTGAACTCATCTGCCCCCTCACCACAACAATGAAGAATTCCTTTATGCCAATCTCAAACTAAACCCAAACAAAACAATCAATATCATAGGATGCTATTTCCCACCAGGGCAAAATATCACACCCCTAGAAAATCTCCTGAGCTGGGCTACTCTATCTCTACCCCAGGAAACCATCATTCTCAGTGACTTTAACATCAACTGGCTATCCTGTAATAACAGTCTCCCTACCAATTCACCTTAATCTCCATGGGTTCACTCAACTCATTCAATCCCCTACCCGAATCAACAAAAACCCTAGCAATCATAACTTACTTGACTGGATCCTAGTCAACAAAGCCCCTCACAATTACCTAGCAGGCTGCTTACCTGACAGTCTTAGTGACCACTTCCCCACTTTCCTAATTCAGCACCACACAAACAGTCTGAAACCCATAATCCACAGGCAAATACGGAACAGGTCCAACTTCAACCCCAACTCCTTCATCTCCTCCCTGCAAACAATTAACCAGTCACCACTAAAATACCTCAACCTAGAAGAGGCTGTCCACTTCTTCAACAGTGCCTTCCTTTCCATACTAAACACCCATGCTCCTGTAAGAAATGTCAAAGTTAGATCCAGGCATACCCCATGGTTACAAAAGACCACCAGAACCCTAATGAAATCCAGAGATAAGGCCTGGGAGCACTGGCGTCTAACAAAAAATAACTCAGATAGGCAATCATTCCTTGAACTGTGCAATAAAGCCAAAAAGCATATAAAATTAGACAAACCCCTCTACTATAAATCCACCCTAAACTCTACCAACCAGAACCCAAAGCAATTCTGGTCCACTATTAACAATATCCTCCACCCAGGGAAGGTTGATACCCCAGCTGTCCATTCCCCCCCTCCTCCAGCAATATTGCTGAATCCTTCAACAAACACTTCACTGAAATTATAACATCTCTAAACAAGCAACACTTCCCTACAACAAAATTGCTAAATTTGCCACTGGAACCTCCTACCGCAGTCATCATTGTGTCTCCCTTAAAGAACTAAACTAGCTAGAACTCCCACAACTCCTTCACTTTAATCAATTCACCCTCGCTCATAAACTTATTAACCACCCCCTTAACATCCCTTCCCTTCAAACCCTTCTCCAACCCTATCACCCCACTAGGCCCCTAAGATCAAGCAACAAAAATCAACTCACTGTTATCAAACCCAAAAACTCAGCAGGAGAAGCCATATTTTCATGTACCATATCTAAACTTTGGAACAATCTTCCCCCCTCTATAACTACTCTACCTTCCAGCAGCCTTTTCAAGACTGCACTCAAATTCCACTTAAATTTATACTGGCTTTGTCCTTGTTCTAATCCAAACAAACACCCCCACCCTTACCCCTCCCCCACCAAACTATACTACCGCCACTACTAACCACAGTCAGAAATAGCTAGTTGTCTTTACATACTTCAACATCTTGTCTGACAACTTTGTTACTAATATTATAAACGACAAGAAACTATCTTAAATTGAAACATTTTCTGTATATACTGTTGATAATCAATATCTTGTTATTGTATTAAAGCCAACAACCTGTAATGCTGTTTACTATTACTGCAACTTTGTATCTCTATTTATCATGTACGTGATGTGGAGCTTTTCTCCCTGGGCATCCTTTGAAAAAGGACCTGCATTTAGTCAGAATTTCCCGGTAAACAAATGTAAATAAAATAAATTAAAAAAAATAAAATAAGCCCTAATAAAACCAAATTACTACTTTTCACCCCCCAACAAAATCATTTCCACCCCTCTATCCTTCACTATCTCCTCCAAAAATGGCACTATTATCTCTCCCTCTGACCATACCAAACTCCCAGGCATTGAAATTGATAAAAATCTACACTTCGATGTCCACATTTCACAAACTATCAAAAAAGTCCATAAAAATGGGAACACTATATATGCACAGGAAATTCCTCTTGAAACAAGCATGGATTACCCTAGCCCAAACTCACCTCTTGTCTACCCTAATGTATGCTGCACCAATTCTTACCCAGCTTAGAAAACTTGACCTTGCCAGACTCAAATCATGTTATAATAAAATCGCCAAGTTTGCAAACAACTCCACCTTTAGAACCCACCATTGCCAGGCTCCAAGGGAACTGCAATGGCTGGAACTTCCCCAGCTACTAACCTATCACCAATTAGTCAATGCTTACAATGTGGTAACACATCCAGAAAAAAACTCTGCACTAGGCCAACTTTTCACCCACTATAATACAAATTGTCCTGTCTGATCTTCTGACAAACCCCTCCTCTGTATCTCTACGTCTAAGAGTACTACAGGAAAAGCACTGTTCTCCCACTCCATAGCTAGAACCTGGAATAATCTCCCTGCTGCTCTAATTTCTGCCCCTACCTCTTCTCACTTTAAAAACTCACTTAGAACATGCTTAAAGAATAAGTGGCTATGCCCATGTATTACATAAGTCCTCAAATTATTCCACTTATATACCTCACTTCCTAATATACCTACTGTAATATAAAAGTCTAGGTCTTCTCCTAATGCTGATTGAATTTGTATACTTATTCTGTTATTAATCATCTGTAACTATTTTTCCTGTATATATAGGTCTTGTTATGTCTTCTGCTGTATGTTATATTTTAACATATTCTTTGAAAATTCTCTGTATACTGTATTTTAACATATTGTGTAAAATTGTACTTACTGTGGAGCTTTTCTCCCCAGGCCTCCACTGAAAATGGACCTGTGTCCAGTCGGACCATCCTTTTTAACAAATGTAAAATAAAAATAATTAAATTTATCTAAACAGTCACATAGTTTTGCATTTGTCAACAGGACAGGAAGATGTTTTCTTCAAACTTGATTCAGGATTCCATGAGAATGTAGAAGTAGTTTTGATTAGTGAGTTCAAATTATTTATTGTAGTAAATACATAATTTATTTTGCATATGTCATGGTTATATTTCTTGTGGATTTATCATTTCAGCCTGTTAAAAGTGTATGAAAATGCTCCTGACCATTCAGAGCAGTGTCATTCTCGACCATTCAGAGCAGTCCCATTCACCTCTGCTGAAAAACTTTCTTCTTAGGTCTGCAATGATTTGACGTTTACAAAGCATCTGGTGTAGTGTGTCTGGCTGTCACACTAGAGGCAAATCATCCCTTGCCATGCTTTCGCATTGTTGGTCCACTGAAACTCTCTTTGGAGGCAATTATAGCAGTTAACTATGACCATATCCTTTTACGTATTTGTTACGAGCAGTTGCTAAAGTTTATGTCACACACAAATACTAATGTACTTCAGTTCTAAAAAATCATTTTGTTTTAAACTGTAGCAAACTGCCTGCTACAATATAGCAAGTAGCTGCTATAGCTTGCAAGCAATAACGCCCAGGATGTGTGTTATTGTGTAAATAACTCATGCCCAGGGATGTTCTGAGGCTCAAAGCCACAGAAGGAAAGCCTCTACACCCCTGAAATGGTGTTATTTGCACAGTAACACACCCCGGAGGGCATTACTGCAATTAGAGAATGGGCTGCCTGTTAAGCTGTTTTTAAATTTTTTTTATTACTACATTTTTTTTTTAAATATTTTTGATGTAAAATACATCCTCCACCTGTATTTTAAACTTGCTGTAGCATATGTAATTGTTGTTGTAAGAAGTATTTTATATCCCAAGTATAAGTTATGCAAGTATTTAATGTTCACATGTGCACACACATACACACACAGTTTACTGTCATCTGTGTGAATCACATTTTGTCGGCAGTATTGCTGCCGAAAATCAGAATGTCGTGCACAAAATGAAAAGTCTGTTGGATAGTCAAACACACTTAAGCGAATGCAGTAGTACATTAGCATAAGTGTGTTTGACTATATGTATGGAGATCGTGGTACATTGGGGATTCGAAATTCATCCATATCCCCACTGTAGTGTGATCTCGGAGTTGGAATATATTAGTAGCGAGGGGGGGTGCAGCCCCCCACAAGTGATATGTCATATAGGAGTTTGATTTACATCAGCTCCTATACGGCTATCACTTGACATTTTCGGCAACAATGTCGACTCAAATGTGTCGATCATTTGGGGCGACATTGTGTACATCTGAAAAGTTTGGTTTCGGTTTAACTTTTCATTATTTCGAATGGCAAATGTTTTGCCTTTCAAAATAACGATAGTAAACCTACACACACATTCAGAAACAGAGCCAGACTGACAATCTCACAAACATACACATAGAAACACACACATTCAGGAACACATGCAGGCAGACAGACTCACACACATTTACAGATATAAACACACACATACCCACACATGCTCATTCAGTGTTTTGCTGTGGAGATAGAGACTAAACTAAAAAGAACACAGAGTGTAAATTGAAATCTTTTTTTAGAATTAGAATATATTGAAATTGTCATAGTTATTGTTAATCAGAAAGTTTAGAACAACGATCCTATTAATGTTAATACCTTTTTAGAGATCAGGGTTATGTCTAGTTGTATAGAAGTAAATAAATAAATTAAAAACAACAACAGAATGCAAGGCTTTGCAGTTACCCCACCACCATTTTTGCCCCATAGTGCTTTTCTAGACATTAATTTCATGATGATGATAAGTCAGTTGGTACTGCCAAATATTTAGAATTTACTAGCTCACAGTTGCTCCACTTGCTGATGGATTGCTTGTTGTAGTCAGTGATGTCTGTCTGTCTCTCTCTCTCTCTCTGTCATGCACTTGCACATGCATGCCTGCTCACAGACACACACACGCACATACACACACACACACACACACACACACACACACACACACACACACACACACACACACATATACACTTTTCTATTTTAACTTATTTACTTCACATTTTGATTTTATGCTCGCTAAACAAAGTACTGTTTAGCAAGTGTAAAAAATGGCAGTCCGAGCTTCATGGCAGCTTAATATGCTGCCATGAAATAGCAAACTTATTTTTCAGTGGTTATAACTTTTATATTAACACCCTGCTGGAGAATGCTTGCTCTGCAATCAAGTTGACAGTGTACAGGTTGCCCATTCTCCAAATGTCAAACAAATCTCAGTACACCCTAATGATAAAGAGTGTCACATTCTGTAAGAGGTATGGTCTATTATACAACCTAAAAGAGATTTCCGTATTTCTCCAAAATGCAGCAGTTAATTATATTAAGTAAGGAATTCTGGGGTGCCTTGCATGGGGATTCATCTCCCCAGCAAAAAATAAATTTGAAGATTTTGCCTTTGTTGATCTTTATTGAGAAATAGTACTGCTCAGTCCAAATTAACCTAAGCACCTTCAGTTAGCAGACCATTGTTTGGTGAATTAAGTGTCACACAATTAATGCTGTACAGTTCCAGAAAAAAAAAAGATCTATTTGAATCAGTCTACCCACTCTTGTTTATAAAACAAGTAAATCAATGTTTTAGTACTTGTTGGATGATACAAAGAAGCCATTTAGTGGAGAGGAGTAGAGATATGAGCTGCTAACAAGCTGCTTCCAGTGGTCCAGGGTTTGATTACTTCAGGCGTAATCTGCCTACTGTGTCACCTTGAGCAAGTCACGTAACCAGGCAATGCTTTTGGGCAATTGGAAAGAAGTTGTGCTAGGCTTATAAATGGTCTTTTACACTGCATGCCTAGTAACTAGCTGTGAGCCCACACCAACATGCATACTGCCACATTGCTCCATATCTGGCCCAATACCGACATGAAGCTGAATTACAACATTACTGCTTGATGTCAGCTTTGCACGCTACTGTTTCAAGCTGAAATTACATATTGCTGCTTGAAGTAATAGGAGGACTTCCATTGTAGTGCTGTAAGTTTTTTGAAAACTTGAGACACCCCCCACAAAATATGTCAGCCTAAGAGATACCTCCTTATCTGACAAAATCATATAAATACTCACATAGGAAAATATGGGTTATAAATTGCTTGTACATTAAGTACTGAATAGCAGCGTCACTGAACAGAAATTCTTAACAGAGAATTTCATTCTATTCACACCGCCCAAAAGCAGAAGATGAGCAGCAAAGGTTGAGCTGTGTAGGCATTTCCCAGGTAAGAGCAAAATCAGGGTGGGATCTTCTGCTTCATCTGTGGGTTTTTGCACTTAAACGAAATATTATTTTCTTCAAAGTGCGATTACCTTTGTGTCCATTCGCTGATGACTTGGGGGAGGGGGGCTTTACCCTGCCTGAGATGTTCAATGTATTGTGCATATTTTTGATTTTGGGTTCCAGAGGTTGTGGAGGTTCATGTCAGGTGATGTCCTTCAGGCAGTCCTAATATCGACAGGGTCCTTGAGTCATTTGCCTGTTCATTGAAGTGCTTCTGGCTTCTTTCCTAGGTCAGTTGATTCTGCTTTATCTTGTCATATTCTTGCATCATCTCTGACTCACTCTTCGGGAGAAATGTAGGTTATAAAAAAATAACACTAGAGATGGAACAGAAGGACTTAGGAACCTCCCACATTCCTGTTGCCAAGAAGGGTCATCCATAGGCTGAATTTGTGGTCTTTAACTATGTATGTTGCACTTTACTGCAGATTATACATTTTATTTGATAATGTGCAATACAGCACAAGCAACAAGTCTGGAAGGGGTAGATTCTAGCCTAGTTATGAGACTAGGAAGAAGAAATAATATTTTAATATGCAAACTGTTGTAGATAAAACAGTACAAATATTTTTGCTCCAGTAGCAGAAAAGTGCAACCATTCCATTCCGTTGCAGTCTGGCTCACTTGTAATTCTGCTCAGAACTAGAGGTGTCAAACCTTTTTTTGGCTTAGCTGACATGGATGAAGTGTCATGGTGTTCTGCTGTTAAAATCTCATCTAAGCTCTACCTAAAATTAGATGTGAATATTTGTATTGCCAGTAGGTTGTAGTAGCTGTCATAGCTGTTCTGTGAGCTGTTAGAGACACATGGCTTTTTGAAGAAGTAGTTGCCTTGTTGTAAACTGGATATAAATATCAATTTGCACTATAATGCTGTATCACAGCTGTGAGAATATGTATGCATAGATGATGCATGCAGTTTAAAAGTAAATAGCAGTTTAGGTATAATTACCTTGTCTGTCATAAGTATGGCCAAAGTACAGAAAAAAAAAGCATGTTGCTATACCAGCTCCAGTCGTCCATATAAAGACATTACACGCTTGTCTAATTTAACATGGCTTATATGACCCTTGGTTTGCAATGATAAAGAATTTAAGTATTAGCCATCATTTACATTTTTACTGGAGAGGCAGGTATGTGAGCTAGATTTCACGCAGAAAGGTTTTAAGATGTATGAGGAAATGTATGCAATATAAGTATTTTTAATTTTTTTTTCCTTCCCCCTTTTTGTTAACCCACACAACCTGGTGTCAGAAAAAAAAGCTTTTAGTTTTCTTTTGATCGAAATCAGAAATATAAAAATGTACTGGCAGAACAGTATACAGCTGAGACCATTCTTTGTTTACTGCTACATTTTACATTCTTTGTTTACTGCTACATTTTACATTCTTTGTTTACTGCTACATTTTACATTCTTTGATTACTGCTACATTTTACATTCTTTGTTTACTGCTACATTTTACATTCTTTGTTTACTGCTACATTTTACATTCTTTGTTTACTGCTACATTTTACATTCTTTGATTACTGCTACATTTTACATTCTTTGTTTACTGCTACATTTTACATTCTTTGTTTACTGCTACATTTTACATTCTTTGTTTACTGCTGCATTTTACGTTTCACAATGTAGGTCGTACTTATTTTTATTTTTTCGTAAGTCACAGAAACACAAGTAGTGGTGCCAGTCAGGTGACCTGATCCTAATATCCTGATTTTTTTTAAATATAATATAGACGATTAATTATTCAACAGCAGCAGGTACTCAATTTATAGATGAAACATTGAAATGTAAAGTTGTTTGCCAGCAGCAACCTCTTCATTAGTTACAGATCTCTTTAGTGTGGAATTATTCGGATGACTTTTACTTCTACAGAGATTGTGCTTATTGATTGATATTGGTGGATTGCAATGACAGAAGTTTGAGTGGCCTTTCATGGTTGAAATTTTCTGAAATTGGTAGTTTTGTCATTATTAGTTCATACATTTTGTTTCATGGCTTACTAAAAGAATGTTTAAAACTATAAATTTAAAACACATCCTAACAAGTGGTGCCGTATTATAAAATGAATATAATTTATTACAATCAAGGAGGTGAATCCTTGATTGTAAAACCGGGAAAAGCCGAAAGACACAAACAAACAATCAAGGAGGTGAATCAAAGAATGCATGCATGTATGCATGGCCCTAAAAATGTGTGTTGAAAACAGCCTAAAGGTAAACTTAATCGTCCACTGGCCAGATGCATTTTCTATGAATGTGGGTTTTCATGGCGTTTCAATGAACGCGAGTTTCAAGGGCGGAGATGTTTACTGCTCACGTTAAATCTGTTTTCATTGTGAGACTGCATTGTTTGTTTAGCAAATGGCTTTCAGTATTTGTGCTATTTTATTAAAATATCTGTAATCATTATAGAAGCAAATAAGAAAACAGTATGCACACACTGACTGGTTTGAACAGTGTTTATGGTAACTGGGGAGAAATAACCAAGTAATACAACACTGGAGTAGCTGGGAAGGGGGCTGGTGCTGGGGGGGATAGGGAGTTGTAGCAGGAGGGGCTGCTCTGGGTGAGGCCCAGTCTATTACCCTGCCCCATTTGACCATGATCCGGCTCTGGTATTTTGCACTGTTATTTACTGTAAATGATCAGAAGCTGGAATGAAACAACAAAGTGTTAGTTGTAAAAAATGATAAGTGCTTTTGTTCCATGTTTGGTACCAACTTCTGATAGTTTATGGTTTTCACTGTTATTTACTGTTAATTAATAATGGTCATGCTGTTGAACATGCCAGTGCAGTTCTGTGGATTGTGGACCTCAACTGAAGTGGCAGAAGCCCACCCAGGAACATTCTGGGCAGTCATTTATGAAATAATAACAGTAAAAAGTAATAATGGTGATGATGATAAAATAAGACTTAATGCAGGCAAGAAGCTGGAATAACTTTGACTCTGCTGTTACTGTGTTTTCAGAAGAAGTTAATACAGTTTCTTCCTTGCCTTAAGTCTTCTATTTTGTCTCATTTTTTCATTACTGCAAGCTGGCCCCAGTTGTTGTTAGATTTTTAAAGTCATGCAAGAAGCATTCATTTATTTAAAAGAACAGTAAAAAATACTGTGTGATTTTTATTTTGCTTATAAAAATGTTATTAAAGCTTCTTGCCTGACTTTAAGCCTACAGTTAGACTCTTTATTATTATTTTTCAAGTTGCCCAGTTTTTGTTGCACTTCTATTTTATTTAATTGAACAAATGAAAAACAAATGCAGCAGGCTGAGCTTGAAAGTGGTAAACAGCTTTTTGCTCACAGTTCTTATTTAAACCTCAAAACTTCATAGCTGAAGGGATAAAACCAAAAATATAATGCGTCAGAAAAAAGGTCAAAGGTTCTGAATCATGGACAGATTTTAAGTATAACATTGTTCTTATATGCTTAGCTGCTAGAATAACAGATTTTGCGTTATTTCTGAAGGATATGAATTCTGCCATTATTTAAGTTTTGCAGTCCTTATAAATTTGTCAGAAAACCACAAATCTTATGAGGAATGGACCAAAAGTATGACACAAAATCAGGCACAGTCAAACATATGCTTTGATCTCTCAACCTCTTTGGGCAAGAATCAGGGAGGAAGTGTGTGAAAGGCTCAAGATCATGGGCAAATTTTAAGCTTTACTCTTATCACCAAAGCAATGGATGAAGGTAAAACAGTTCACACCACATTGCCTTGACCTGGCCAAGCCTTTTAACACAGTCCCCTACTCAGGTGTAATAGAAAAGCTGCATAAACTCTTACATCACTAGATAGACTACCAACTGCTTCACAGGACGCAAGAGATCAAAATAGTGGAGGGTACCTCTAGAAAGAGACCTGTCACCAATGGAGTCCCCCAGGATTTGATGCTGAGACGTTTTCTGTTTGGCATCTATTCCTCGGAAGTAAAAGCAAATACCAAAGGACTTTGGTTGAGTAAGTTTGAGATGATTGCAAGCTAGGAGGAGTTATTGAATCCCCAAATGACTTAACCATTATGCAGGAAGGTTTGTCACAAACAGCAACAAGGTGCCAGTCATCTACCACAGGGAACTACCAAATTGACAATATCCTCTTGAGAGCTGACCCAGTTGTTTGGCATTTGGGAGCTTGTGTGGACAGTGACCTAACTTTCGACCAACATGTGCCCTGTGTCATAAGATAGTCTTTCTGTATTACTAAGCTTATGAACAGATTGCGACTAGATCTAAAGATGTTATTATCCCTGTTTACGAAGCCCTCAGTAAGTCAATTTTTTGGATAATGCCCACTTTGGCATGTATTTGTCCAGACACATGTAACTGGAATGCCCACAGAGATGCCTTACTAAAAAGATACAAATCTTAAACAATGGATCTTGCATGGACCACCTCAAAGCCTTATTAGTATACTTGGTATCCTACAGAGTGCTAAAAGGTGACCTGTGTCTGGCATACAAGGCATCTTCCGACCCAATACTGATTGACCTATTGAACATCAGCAAGTCATATGACATCAGAAATACTCAGTCCAGGTATCTAAACAGAATGGTGTGGAGAGGTGGATACATATGACAGAGGATACCACTGTTCCAGAACATACTCTCCATTCAAGTAAAAGAAAGCTCAAACCTGTCCATATTCAAATGCAACTTGAATCTAAGGATGGGTAATGGAAAATGCACCCCAGGGTTGCCCCTCGTGTCACTGATGGATAGTGGCAGTTCCTAAATGCTGCATCCCTTACATGGGTCCCATTAAATTATCTATGCTTACTCAAACACTGGCTAAGGTACAATGTCTGTACTGTACCTGTGTTCTATGTACATATTCTACCTGTGTTCCAAATTTTAGCTGTACACCACAAATCTATTAATTACCTTTATTTTTAAATTATTTTTTTTTGTTTGTTCTCTCCACTGTAACTGTTGATGTGCTGCATACCACTGTAAAAACATGTCTTTTGTAATTTGTGTGTATACTGATCATGTCTAAATATCTAAATGTATCTGTAATTTTTCTTTGTGGAGCTTTTCTCACCAGGCCTCTGCTGAAAAAGGGCCTTTTCGGCTCAGTCAGACACCTCCGGTTAACAAATGTAAAATAAAAGAATAAAATAAATCTATGGTGTGATCACAGTTATTCTTACTAGGCTAATATACAATTATCAGCCTTAGGATGGGTAAGAATGTTAATTCAAGCACCAAAAGGGAAATTAGCTAAGCTTAAGATGTCCTCCAAGTGAACCTATGTTGAGGTAGTAAATATTTTGAAACAATTGCCCTTTTCAGATCACTAAGTGCCCCTCTAACCCCCCCCCCTCCCATCCTTCAACAGTTTATGGCACCTCTGAATGTATCTGCCATCATGGCTGAAAAGATGATTTGGGAGAAGATGACAAGACCTTGAGAACAAAAGACTCTGAGACTTGAGAGAGAGAGAGAGAGAGAGAGAGAAATAACTTAAGTTTGAAGGGATTTTTGTATGTAGTACATAATGTGGTTTCCTTCTCTATTCCAACTGTTGATCCCAACCAGTGTTGAGACAATGAGGTAAGGCATTATAAAACAGGTCTTGTTGCAGCTCTCTTCTGCCCACTGAATGTTACCTAAAGTTGCAGTCACTGCTGAGATTCAGAGTTACAGGAGTATAATGTGATTGGAACTAACACATTACATTAGAAAGTTTTAAACTGAAATAATGTCTTGAGCTGGGGGGAAGCACACCACCAAATGAGTTACAGTCTCAGTTCTCTGATTAACTGTACAACACCTGCTTAGAGGTTTCTCTTTCTCAAACACCCTCTGTAGATAAGATTTGTTTCCTTTCTTAATCCCACTGCATGGTGTAGGGGAGCAATTGGATTCTACTACCTCAGTGACTCCTGTTAATCTGTGCAGTTATATGAATAAATCTGTGAATTTACACTGGAGCTGGGTGGCTTGTGAAGGTTTTTTTTTTTAAATAAGCAGAGGATGGGGTTTGTGTCTTAAAGTAAATCAACTGATAATTCATTGGGTTATTTAAGGACATTTGGGCCTATTGTTATAGCCCTGCAAGAGACAAATTTAGGGGAACAAGAACATGCTGCAGTGTTAGGGACTACTGGTCCTGAGGATTACCTTGTACTTTTCATGGTGGGAGGTACAGAGGGAGTGATGTTACTGATTTACAACCAGTGCTTAGTGACATTAGAAGATATCATACTGGATGCACAAGGGCATTATGCTGGAATGGATGACTATATTTGTGCAGTTTATAATATCGTAAATAAAGTCAAAGTCTAAATTTATCTGCTCCCTTGAACTGTACTAAAAGGATTTAGAGAAATAATGAGGAGAATAACTGTTTTTCTTGAAAGCATAGCAGTGTGTATGAAATATTGGGATTTCTTTTTATTTTATTCATTTATCCTTTGTTGACCTGGTTAGTCGTACTCTTTTCAGCGGAGTCCCAAGGTGGTGTTTACATTACTTGGGGAAATTTGGTCAGGGCATCAGGAACTTCCCCTGCTCTTTCTGACAGGTGCCATGGGATCTTTTATATCCACCTGAGCCACCACCATCTCAAGCAGGTAGGAACTCGGTTTAACATCTCATACAAAGGACGGTCTCAGGAGTGCCGCACCCCTTGTAATCTGCACTGCAGTGTCAGTTATTGATCTGCCTGATGTAGGAATAAAATAGTATTCTGCACCAAAGGCTACCTGCTGTACCACTTACATTGATAGTACGTTGCTATGAATGCATCCAAGATTTGAAGTGGACTTTGGACATGTCAGTTACCATGTATGGGATGATATGAGGATACTTATGTTAACATGGTGGGACTGACTTCCATTTTTGAGCAGATAACGCAGCTAAAAGTGACAGAGACAAAGTGCCTGAAACAAATGGTTGAATGCACACTGTGGGACAGATGATGAAATGGGGGCATTAGTGCAGAAACCAAAGTAGTTCCAGTTGCAGAGAAGGTAAAAGAGAACAGATTATGGTCTTTCAGGCACATGTAGAGGAAACCAGAAGACAATCTTCTAAAGAAGATTTGGGACTGACAAGAAGAGGCCAAGAGAGGATGAGATGAAGGCATCCAGCAAAGAGATGGATGGACTGCGTGACAGATGACCTGTGATGGGCATAATTGTTGAAGGAGATGGGGAAAATGGCACTGAACTGAGAGAGCTGGCAAGAATTTACCCAACACCCCACTCTCATGTAGAAAATGGGAAAAAAGGGGAGATTGATGATGATGCTATGGTACGGTATGGTATGGTGTGTTGTGGTATAAAAAGTAAGGATTTCTTTGTTTGCTCACAATTTATCTGTTAAATTCAGATGACTTAAATTTAAGTTTTTAGATCAAGTTTTTGGATCAGTTTGGTATGTTCTCAGTTTACAAACTGAATACAATGAAGACAAAAATAATAGCAGTGAATTTTAGACTCAGATTCTGAATAAGAGGTAAGATAATGTATGTGTCAGATGTCGTGTAACTGAACTAAGTATTTGCTTTTTGGGATTTACTTGCCATGCTGTTATTAATTAGTTAAACCTTGTTGTTTTCACAGAAATCAGTATTTACTTGCAAAACCCACTCACATTTACTATGGTACTTGCTGTGATGATAAAAAAAAAAGCGAAGTGACAGTCCAAAACCTTCTTCTACAATAACTTTAATGAAGTGAAGCGCTTTTCATCTACACAATACCAGACTTCATCAGACCCTATGTGATGATGTCAACTTCAGTTGGACTTGTTGCTAGGTTACATAATGTATATGTGACCTATGCCATTAAAGGGGATTGTGACTTGGAATGGGTAACCAAATATCTCATTTAGGAATGCCTTGAAACAGCTGATATACCTCAGCCACACCACAAGTGATATACCCCAGCCTCGCCATAATGTTATATCCCAGTCACAACATAATGACATACTCCAGACACACCACAGTGATATACAACAGTCGCATCACAGTGATATACCCCAGCCACACCACGATATACCCCAGCCACAACACAATGATATACCACAGCCACATCACAATGATATACCCCAGCTGCACCACAATGATATACCCCAGCCACACCACTATGATATACCACAGCCACACCACAGTGATACCCCAGCCGCACCACAATGATATAGCACAGCCACACCACAATCATATAACCCAGCTTCACCGCAGTGATATACACCAGCCACACCACAATGCTATACCCCAGCTGCACCACAGTGATATACCACAGCCACACTATAATGACACACCCCAGCCACACCACAGTGATATACAACAGTCACACCACAGTGATATACCCCAGCCATACCACAATGCTATACCCCAGCTGCACCACAATGATATAGCACAGCCACACCACAATCATATAACCCAGCTGCACCACAGTGAAATACCCCAGCCACACCACAATGCTATACCCCAGCTGCACTACAATGATATACTACAGCCACACCACAGTGATATGCCCCAGCCACACCACAATGATATACCACAGCCTCACCATAAAGCTATACCTCAGCTGCACCACAGTGATATAGTACAGCCACACCACAAGTGTATACCCAGCTGCACCACAATGATATACCCCAGTCAAACCACAATACTATACCCCAGCTGCACTATAATGATATACCCCAGCTGCACCACAATGATATACCACAGCCACACCATAGTGATATACCCCAGCCACACCATAATGCTATACCCCAGCTGCACCACAGTGATATATCACAGCCACACCACAGTAATATACCACAGCCACAACACAATGACATACCCCAGCCACAGCACAATGCTATAACCCAGCCACAGCACAATGCTATACCCCAGCCACACCACAACACCACAATGATATACCCCTGCCACACCATGATGATGTATCCCTGCTACACCACAAAGATATATCCCAGCCACACCACAATGCTATACCCCAGCTACACCACAATAATATACCCCAACCACACCACAATGATATGCATCTGAATTTACATTGCTGTCTTTCATACATGTCAGAGTAGTTTAAGGTGATCTTTCCACAGTGCCCACCCATTTATTTGTAACCTCCTACCCCGCTGGTCTGCTTTCCAAACTGCACTCCTCCTTCTTCAAATTCCTGAATCTGCCACTGTTGATTTATAGATGTGTTGTAGATGAGGCTTTGTTCTCTTTTCAGGCATTACTTTTCTTTCACATGACATGCTGTTGTGCACTTATTTGGCAATTAAGAAAATGTTTCCCTTTTTCTTTTCTGGGTATGTGAGTTGCTTATGCTAGACTTCTGTGTTTAGTGAAATTTGCCAGTTAATATCTATCATCTTTTTATTGAAATATGCTGCTCTAACAAGATTGCTAGAATACAAATGATTATTAAAAGATTTGCTGCATAATAATGAAAGTAAAGGAAGATGAATCTGCATTAATCTGTGACATTATCACGTAACTTGATTCAGACCTCTTTGTCAGACACAGAGACTAAGGAAACCTTTAGAAATGTAAAATTTGCTTACAGTGCTCCATTGTACTGTGGAAACAAGCAGTGTCAACCTCATCAGTACCCCAAGAAGTTTTTAGTTTTTTTTAAACTGGTAGGTAGAGTTACAAAAATAGAAGGAAAGTAATATTGAGGTAGTATATTGCCGTACAACATGTAGTTTTTAAATAAACACCAACATTGTTGTACTGCAAACAACTTTTTTTTATAAATATAAAGCAGGCATAGCGGAGGGAATATGGAGACAGGCTGGATGCAATACTCAAGCACATCCACTTGACTGTGCATTTTATGCAATATTCCTGTTGTTTAAGATATATATATATATATATAGGTCTATATATATATATATAGGTCTACTTCATATGACCTAAATTTCATTTGACTGAAATTCATTTGACTGAGACCAAAACACTGAAAGTTCAAAAGACTGAAAACTCATTTGACTGAAACTCATAACACTGACACATTAAAGTAAAAGGTATATGCCCTTTTCCCCACTGTAGTGTGATCCTGGAGTTAGTATATATAGTTGGGGGGGTGTTGGGGGCACAGCACCCCACATAGTTTAGGTAAATATTGTTTTCTGAAAAGAGTTATTCATTGCAGTTATAAATATCCATGTGTATGGTTTAAAATGTATAAAGTATCACCCCCCACACCCCCCAACTATATATACTAACTCCATGATCGCACTACAGTGGGGAAAAGGGAATATACCTTTTACTTTAATGTGTCAGTGTTATGAGTTTCAGTCCAATGAGTTTTCAGTCTTTTGAACTTTCAGTGTTTTGGTCTCAGTCAAATGAATTTCAGTCAAATGAAATTTAGGTCATATTAAGTAGACCCATATATATATATATATATATATATATATATATATATGGGATTCGTACTGATCCCCAACAGCACTTTCTGCCGAAGCAGAAATCAATGAACATACTTAACTGAAAGTGCTTTTCACTGAAGCAGCACTTTCGGATGAGTATGCTCATTGTGCCGGTCGCACTATGGCGCAGATAAGGGAAAATTCCATTTTCCCCCACTGTAGTGTAACCTTAGAGTGATTATATTAAAGTGGGGGGTGTGGGGGGCTATGGGGGGTGCAGGGGGGCTTGTTGCCCCCCTGCATAAAAGTAGATTTATTGTTTTTTTTTTTATTTTGTAACACACTTTAACGAAAGCGCTTTTTCAGTAAAAGCGCTTTCGTTAAAGTGTGTTCGGTTATTGTGGATTCGGGATGTTGAAGTTTCGTTCAACAGACCTAGATCCATACATATATAAAATATATATATTAATATCAATTTTATGCCTTAGAATGTGGCATTCTTTAACCTAAGGGAGTACTAAACTTTGTGTCTGATTTCTTTGTTGCTATAATTAATCTCTGTTTATGGCTAAGAAAGCTTGACATCATAACTATGGCACGGGTTTACACCTTACACTGCTTGTCTGCTGCTATTTCTACCTGTTGGACTTAAATAGTGGGAAGATGGGAGGTATGAATAGTGTTCAGAGGGCTGCTACTGTTACTTTTTGAGTGCAGCCCTACAGCTTTCTTCATAAGTTCATAGGTTAGTACTAGGTTAACTGCCTTTGTGGGCCATTTTAAGCGTAGCTAAATTTCCCATTTGGTGCTTGCAATTACCTATTTCATGTAGCGCTTAGATTACCATGACCCCTTCATGGACTATGTTTCCGTCATATCTAGTGGTAGTAAGTAGGAACATACCATAGATGTTTAGAAAGTCCCAAATTGTTGGTTAAATCATTTAGGGCTGCCTTTGTCCATTAGTATTATGGGGGAGGGGCCCTGTTGTAAATTTCCTATTACCCAGCCATAGATCCAAATGGTGCTTGAAGTTGCACAGGGACGAGCTTTGTTTTATGTGCATGGGAAGTTTGTCCCAGAGCAACTGCATCCTCTACGAGCTATACCTGTCCCTCCAAACCATTATCAATGTTGCAGAACAAGTTTAGATCCCAGAGATTTGTGTTTCTGATTCCATTTGACTTTCTGATGTGTAGTAGGTCCATCAGAGAATGTCTTGTATGCCACTCCCAGATCACCTCTTAGCAGTCTGTAAGAGACCGTGAATAGCAGCAGGGTTTTGAAATGGTCTATATAGGACAAACTATTTAAACTGAGTATCGTTTTTGTAAGGTATGTCTGTGGGCATTCTAGCTGCTGCAAGTGTCTGGACAGATACATGCCAAAGGGAGCACGATACTCAGTGACGGGCCTTGTGAGGGTTGTGTACAGGGAAACAATGACATCACTGGATCTAGAAGCAGATCTCCTTGTTTACATGCTGCTCAGTATAGAAAGACAACCTTACCACAGTGGTCACATGCTGATCAAAATGTAGGTCACTATCCACATAAGTTCCCAACTCTTAAAAGGGTGTGTTGTCAATGTGGTAGTTCCCAGGGGAGTCAACTTTATAAAGAAGATAATATATTTTTTGTCGTTTAACTTTAGTACATGAGTATGGCATCAGTTATTTGTTTTGCCTTACACACAATTATTTTAAGTTTGGTAAGCAATATTGTTTGCAGCAGGAATCTACTGCGATGGGGGCCTCGTTTGCCTCTAGTTATGCCATTATTTTTATTGCATTTTTTTGAAACTAGGTATGTGTATCCAAAAGAATTTTTTGCTGAGAAAGTGGTTAGATTTAAAAGTTATATTGATTACTTAATTTATAAGTGTAAAGGAGAGCTCTTTGATTTTTCTAATTTTGTGGAACAACTGAATGATAATGAGTGTGGTTTGGAATTTACCTTTACAGGGAATTAATCATGCATACAATTTTTGGATGTGGAAATTGTATATAAGGGAAAATAAGTTGGTGCAGTTTAGGCCCTATAGAAAAGTAACAGCTGTTAATAATATTGTGCATGCAGATAGTATATATCCTTCACATTTAATGGAATCTTTGCCCTTTGGAGCATTTAAAAGAGTTTATGATTAACACCTCAGACAGTAGGCTGGTAGAAGGGGAACTTATGAAAGTTAAACAGAGTTTAGTTGAGAGAGGTTACCCTCAGAATATTTTGTGAAAAGCTAGGGAAAAAATGCTGGGTAATAACTTCATTATGGGTAGATATAGATTTAGAGGTACTGGCCGTATTAATAGTTTGTGGGAGGATGTATACAAAGGAGAAATATTTTTTGTGACTAAATTTTCACCCTTTTCTCAGACATTAAGGAGGTTGGTTAATGATTTATGGCCAGTTGTTAGTTGTGATAAGAAGTTGAAGGAATTGTTTTCACTAAAGTACATTTTCCTTTGGGAGGTTCTTGAATTTAAAGGAATTGTTAAATTCTAAAAGAGCCATGAGGGTTGCACCTGTACTAGGGTCCTTCTCCTGTGGTAGATATAAGGTTTGTGTAAGAATAAGGAATATTTCAGACAAGAAAATCAATAGGAAGTTGTTCTATTCTTTGGACAGATTTTCATGTACTTCTTGTGGGGTGGTACCTGTTGCGGGATGTGGCTGCACTCCTATAAAATAGTATACAGGGCAAACAAAATGAATGGTGAAAGTCAGAATTCTTGAGCATTTGGGGAACATTAGAAATAGAAATTTGGAGAGACCAGTTGCTGAACATTTTTATAAAGTTCATGGGGATATTCTAATTTTTTCTTCAGCATCTGGCAAGGCCATGTCTTGCTGAGGGGGTGATGGATTTACTGCTAGTCTCCATAGGATGGAAAGTACATTTGTTCTTAATTTCAGCACTTTACAACCTAAAGGAATTAATTTAGAAGTGAATATTAGTATTTAAATGTGAAAAATTTAAAAAATAAAATATCTATGAATATGATGTTTAGGAGATGTATAGTACATATGGCATTTATAACTTCTCATTGCAATGTTTGGTGTTTTGGGGTGGCTTGTTTGCTTGCTTGTTTGTTAGTCAGTGTTAATTAATTAATCGGGAACATATCTGGACAAGCAATGTAATATAATGAGTGTAGTGGTAGCTTAAGTTATTCCTTAAAGGCATTCACCTGAGGTACCAGAAGCACCAGTAAAAAAGATTTTTCTCACAGCGTTTGGCTCCGTTGTGTTTTTTTCATTGCGCAGGTCATTTTGGAGTTTTTTTAGTGATAATGATGACCAATAAGCACCTCTTGGACCAGCAAATCTACCCACCTCCATATGTAACGAATAAGCTGCAGATTGTATTTAACTAAAAGCTTATTTTTCCCTCACCCCTCATAGGAATTGCCATGTCTGTCCCATGTATTACTTTAATTTCATCAACTTTTAACCATAAGGATTTTTAAGGATGGTTTTCCACTTCTGTCATATACAGCATACTTGCCATAAACATTCAAGTACCGAAGGAAAAAGGGTATACATATTCTGGTGATTTGCATGAAATAAACCAAATTCTAAATATTTATGATACATAAATGTCAATCTCATTATTTAAAACTGATTGTATCCGTTTAATAGGTTATGTACTTAAGGTGCCATCTGTTTCTTTTGGTAATTTGATACACTGTGTTTATGTGAGCAAGTGCATGATTTACTGAATATAGATGTCTGCCATCTGATGTCTTACTTTGCACACTGCATTTCTGAAGATACCAATGATAGTTTATTTATATGAGCAAAAGGGAAATAGAAAGATGTTCATTATAAAGATAATTAGAACATGGAATTCATAAAATGAATAGGAGTCAGGTCTTCCAGACAGATCTTAAAGCAGTGCATGACCAACTTCTCATGCCAAAGCTGTAACTAGAATATAACCCAGTGCTTGAACTAAACAATACTTCAAGTCACTTTGGCAAGATGTTCTTTATATTGATCACTGCTGCAGTAGCCGTAGCTGTATGGGTTATACATTGCCAAGGATATAACAGTTGGCAGGCTTCCAAAGTTTCAGGGCAACTTCCACGCACCCAAACATTCAAGCTGAGCTGACTAAAAGACAAGTTTGGGTACAAAGCCCTTCAGAGCTTTAGTGCCTCTGAAGGGAACACTCCTCTGAGGCTTTTGAGGATTGACGGTCAGCTTGTGCTTTCCTGAGCTGGGCAGATAAGTTTCTTCTATTTAATTTTTTACTGGTGTTGTATTATTTTCCTCTTCAGGAAAGTTATTTTACAGTTAGGAGTGTTGTGTTTTAATGGATTGTCTCGAGGCTGTAATGTACTTTTAAGTGGAGCACTTGTTTCTGTCAATTTAAAAGTAGTGTTATCTAACCAATAAACTATTTTCTGTGGAGAAATGTTGTTTATTTTAAGGTTATGGAGCTGCCATAGTGTTTGAAAGTGCGTTTTGCTGTGTTTTTTTCTGTCAAAAAAAAAACTTTTGTGGTCACTCCCATGGTGAGTATTTCTTACAGCCACAAAAAGAAAAAGTTAAGCAAACAGCCTTTTCAAACACAACAGGCTTAGTTAACCAAGGACTAATGTGTTTTTAACTATTTTTGGTTCTTAATAGTGCTTGCTGTGCCAGGATAATTAGAAATATTGGATTAAACATGTCTACTGCTTCATCAAGAGGAATAGTTTTAAGTGGAGCTCATTTGATCTGGAGCAGGCTAGAAGAAAGAATTTCTTTATTGAAGTTACTGGAGTTTGTCACTATGTTACACTGATGACTCTTTTGGGGTGTCTGATCATGTACCGTACCTGGTGGTCAGTTAGGCTATAGGGTTGGGTACCAAGTGTGGCAACATTGTTTGGGATGGATGTTAGAATCTAGTCTAGGATGGATTCTTTCAATGTGATCTCATTCATTCTAGTTGGAATCTTGATCAGTTGAGAGAAGCCATATAGCTGAACTGAATTTGTTGGGTTTTCTAGGACTGTCTTTTGCAGTCTATGTTAACATCTTTTAGAAAGATGGTTTCCTGTCTTATGTTAGCCTAACTGTAGTGAACTTACCTTCAAAAAACATGGTACCTATGAGATAGGTTATCTCTTAGCTCCCCTCTTTTTCTGAAAAATGGTTCTATTCCTCTGGTTGGACCTTGATTAGTACCTCTGGTGGTTCTGCTGGAAAGGAACCAAGTTTGTTGATTCATGCGCTTCTCCGCTATTCTCTTGGATCTTCTTGGAAGGGAGTGTCTAAAAAAAATTGTCCTCTCATACATCCATTTCTTCCACTACATCACCATTAAAATGTAGAACCACACCAGCACATCCTGCAGTGTCATGTTGTTGATAACCCATCCTATTTCCAGGAGTAGGATAAGATTTTTTGTTGTCATACTGTGGCTTGTCCCAATTAATTTTTTTCTCATTCATTTTCCTAATCTTGTTGCATCTAGAAGCCACTCTGAAATATTGTGTTGTAGTTCATAGGTGTGTACTAGGCTAATGGCAACTGCGCCTTTTTAAGCCTCATCATGCAGCCCAAAATCCCTAACAAGTTCTGGTAGTGTAAGCAGGGTCTTGGGAGATGAAGCATTTATAAGCAGGGTTTATTAGGGATATAGGTGCCAAACCAGGTGGAATTTCCCAGTTCTTCATCCAGTTGTTTAAGTTACACTTACTTGAGCCATCCAGTTGTTCAAGTTACACTTACTTGAGTTAAGGAGGAACTCTGCTTCACATGGATACAGAGCCTGTTCCAGAGGAAGGATAGCCACTTAGGACGTGTGTCCTATTTATATGACAAGTAAGGTATAGGTCTTTAGAATGGGTAATTTTGGTGCTGTTTGTTTTGCAGATATGCAGGTCTGTCAGAGAAGGATCTGAAAATACCTTGTATGCCTGGCAAGGATCTCTCCGTAGCAGTCTATAGAGACAGAATACAGGGATAGGACCTTGAAGCTGTCTGCAAGGACATGCTATTCACACCCTGCATTCTTTTAGTGAGGAACCTCTGTGAATGTTCCAGTTATTGCATGTGCCTGATTAGATGCATACAAAAGGGGGTTACTGTGCGCAATGATAGGTCTGATGAGTGCTGAATACAGTGGAACAATGACCTCCTTGGATCTAAATTCCATACTTTTTTATAAGTTGTGCAACATAAAATGATTTCCTCACTACAGCAGACATGTTCTTTAACCACTGTTAAAAGCAGATCCTCAGATATTTTTGACTCAAGGGTCTGAATTTGTGCCTCTATTGCTGCATTTCCCTTTTGTTGTCACATATAAGAATATCCACTAACTCACATCTGGATCTGTCATATAGTTCCAACAAATCCAAATGTAATAAGGTATTACTTTTTAGCTCACTGAGAAATTTTCAGACATGTAAGCCTTGTGGAGCTCTTTTTCTTTAATATAATCATTTAGAAATGTGGTGTCAAGTTGTAAGCTAAAAAAAAATCTGATTAGTTTATTTTAAA